>NW_007246654.1:325349-422648 GCF_000164805.1 Carlito syrichta | reverse complement strand
CTTGTCCCCGTCAACTCCATCTTTCCATTCCCTGCCGTCGCTGGTGCAGAGACACCGCGCGAAGTCCCCGGTTTCTCCCGTGGCATTTCCGATGACAGCGGCGGGGCTCCATTCCCCGAGCTGTCGGAGTCACGCAGGAAGCAAAGTTTGTCGGAAGCCTTGGGGGTGGCTTCGTCTCGGGGCCCCGCATTCGTGCGTCCGCGGGGAGCCTCGGGGTGCTCGAGCTAGTTTCCCAGTTTCGCGGGCAGTGGGTGCGGGCTCCGGAGCCCCTCCCTTCTCGAGCCCCTACAGCGATTTGTTTAGGAAAAGTGATGACATGAACTAGTAGTGGTGAATCGCAGGCGCCTGTTCTCCGCCCTGGAGAGGGCGGGGAGCCCCGGAGAGCCGGTCGGTGAGAGCTGGGAGCAAGCTCCCCGGCTCGACTCGGCACCCCAACCCAAAGGCAGGATCTGGGGGCAAGGCGCGGGGTGGGGGAGAGGAGCTCGGAGCTGCATGAATGCTGCCCTGTGGCCGCCCAGATGAGGGAACAGCCCTATCTGCCTGGCTCTGAGTCTCCAGGCGGTGGTGGTTGTGGAATGCAGACGCCAGGACATGATGGAAACAGGTTTGTCTCTTTGGAATTTCGGATAGGCGGAATAATGGGCATGCCATCCACCTCCTCATTGTGCCCACTTGGAACTGTTCCTTGGACATTTTAAGGATAGATGGGTCTTCTTGCAGCTGGGTCTTTGTACCCATAGAGCTGACTGTAATTTTCACTTGATTACAGCTAAAATAGTCTTTAAGATGAAGTTTCCTGAAATGATTTAAAATAAACACAGATGGGAAGGGAGAAAGCTGTAATGAGGCGTTTAAAAAATAAAGTGAGCATTTTCTTAAGAGCAAATGGGATGTTTCAGTCTTGGAGAGGTTTGCAAGAAATGTATTTTTTTTTTTAATCTTTTGAGATGAAGGGTTTTTAAAACCTGCTTTAAAAAAAATGTTATGGACTCTGAGCAAGGCTCTTCTCTCCTATCCATACATGTTTTTGCTGTATTTCTGACTTTGGAATGTGTCCACTTTTCTTTCTAGGACTTGAAGACCCTTCCAGAATGCCAGAGGAAAGTTCTCCCAGGCGGACCCCGCAGAGCGTTCCGTACCAGGACCTCCCCCACCTAGTCAATGCCGACGGACAGTACCTCTTCTGCAGGTACTGGAAACCCACGGGCACGCCCAAGTAAGTCTTCCCCGGAGTGCCTCTCCTGGTGCACATGGGAGCTGTGGCACCTGCCCCTCCCTCCTGATCATGTGCCATCTCCTGTGGGGCCACTTTCTCCATGACCTACTTCCCATGGCGGTTTTGTGTTGGGCACAGCAGTGTTAACAAAGCTGAAATTTATACTTCGTGATTTTTTTGTGAAAATTAAGGAGCAGGAGATTTGTTGGATTTTTTGTTTTTCATGATAACAACTAGGAAATGGATTCTACCGTATGGCAATCTTTGAAAATTCCACATGACTTTATTTTTTGTTCTGGAGTTGATTCTGTTGTACAGACATTCATTTAAAACCAGACTCCCCAACAGTTAAAGAAAACCCCCTAAATGGATAAGAAAACCAAAGTAATATACATGTACACGTATACGTGTGTGTGTGTGTATTTTAACATTTGCTTTCTTTTCCTGCTTGATTCTGAGCTTTGGAAGATGACATACATGTGTCACTAGGAAGAAAGGGGTCTGGGTATTTCCTTCTGATTCCTTGCCAGCTCAATTACTTTGTACATTTTCCATCAAGGATTTGTCTTGCTATTAGAAACAGGCGTTGGGACTACACACAAGACAGCTGGTCTCCTCCTGCTCCCCTCCTCTTGGATAAGGCAGGAAAACCCTGCTTGTTTGTGTAATTCAGGGAAAGAAAGTATTTGTGGCAACCAATTGGCCAGGTGACAAGTGAACATTTCCTTTTCCAGGGACATTTTACCTGTTTCATAGCCCCTTTTCTCCTAGGAATCATGGTTTGGTGTGGATTATGGCTCTCTCTGTGTCTCAGAAATCACCCAACCATAGCACAGCTGTAAGATTCCTCCTACATCTTCAACAAGGTATATATATCCAGGTAGCTGCACATTAAAAATGTAGAGATACGAACTTTTAAACCCTGGCTTAGAATCATAGCTTCAGAGCAGCTATACAGACTGGCTATGACTTTCTCTCTAGTGTTTCCAGAGGGGGTAATGGCTGATAAGAGTTCCTACCAGTTCTGGCAATATCTTCCATAAAGATTTCCTCCAGAAGAGAATGTGTCTGTGTGTACATATGTGCTAGAGGAAAGGAGGGAGGGGGATGGGGGGGTGCCAAGCAATGTAATGCTAATGAATCATTAATTCTCCACTCTGACTTAACTGGCTATAGAATTGCATATTCTTGGTTTAATTTCTAACAGATTAGTGGTACGTGGTGAGTTATTTGACCAATACACAGAAAGAGGACAAAGCATTGAAAGTAAAAGTTGTTAATGTCCGAGTGTCAGACTTCGAGGGCTTTGTTGGCTGAGTAGTGGGGTTGTCCTAGTTCGAAGTCAACAAAATGAAAAGGGTCTACGGTCCTCGAATGGGAGAAGGGCAGTGGGTGAGTGGGTTAGAAATGGCCGAGTTGGCTGCCCTCCCCTCAGCAGTGGGTGGTTTCACAGTCTCTGTGCTGAAGTTGCATTGCAGAGAGCTCTCCCTGCCCCACTGCTTTTGCTCTAGTTAGAGATGACAACTCAACTCCTTAGTTTAGACTGAGCTGTTTTTTGGAAGTCAGTTCTGCCTCGTGGTGGATGCTGATGGGAATAAGAGCAGGATCAAGACAGTTGGGCCCTAGAATTTAGAAGAAACATGTGAATCTGGAAAAAGTTAAGGAGTGGGGGAGGATTTGAAGATGCCAAAATAGAAATAACAACAGAAAAACTAGCATTGTGGCTCAGTTAACACTTTCCGTCTTCTTCATTTTACTGAAGAGGAAGAGACTGGCCAAGGGCTCTTCCTTCGGCTGGCCCAGGGGTCCTGGCTTTGGATCCCTCCTACTTGCCCTGCTTCCACCCCCTGGGCATGATATAGAGCGATAAACTCACTTTTGAGGTTGAGGAGTTCTCTGTCAGGGGCAATCTTCAATGCATTTCACAACCCACCTTGACCAATTAGAATGGAGCAGGATCCTGGAGGTTCCCTGCCCTGACAGTTGTCAACCCTGTGCTTGTTGGGTCTTGGGAAGGTCATGGGGTTCCTGGGGGTGGGGGAGAGGTGCAGGGAGGAAGTATGTGCCAACTGGCATGGAAGCATCTCTGTGTCCTAGTAACTGAGACCAGCTGCTTAGCAGGCCTGCCCTCTGATGTGATCTGGGATACTCCTGCATTATCATTATTGCCTGCACAGCACTGTCCCGTCTGCTTTTAGGAAGAGAGAGAGGACCTTGGGTCACCAGGGCTTCACCCCATCCCCTCCAGGCTGTTGGCCCCTCTTTAGGGCCTTTCCCTGCACAATCACACCTTCTTCCAGTTAGGATGAAAGGAGGGAGGAAAGAGAGGGAGAAAAGAAAGAGGAGACTTTACCTTCCCCCACTTCCCTGCCTACTATGGAGAAAATGTTGATCAAAGGCACCTTGGCTCCACCTGCTTCTCTGTTATATTATTCACAGAGGCCCTTAGGACCTCAGAAGTTGCCCTGGGGCTGTAGGCCATCCTGTACAGGGGTGTCTGCACCTGCCTTTGTGAGTTGAGTATGGGTTGGGTTGGCTTTCTGGTCAACTATTTGCCTGCAGCTCCTCGGGCCTGCCCGAGTACCTGCAGGGACATTCTGCCCCCAGAGAACTCTCAGGGTTCCAAGACCGGTTCTGCAGGTGGCTCAGAGCAACGTGAGTCATAGGTGTCAGCCACGAGCTGAGAAACCAGCTTAACTTGGTTTATGGAAGCAAGTTATGTCTTTATAAGTGCCAGCCTCCTCAGGTTGGACAGGGAGAAAAAAGAAAGCATGTCTTGGGTTAGTCTTCATGATCAGTGCATACAAACTCTGTTCTTAACATGGCAGGCCAGAGTCTCAGTATTTACTCCTTATGAACCAGAGAGTTTAAACCTCCATTTGGCAGTGCCCAGGCAAATGCATGCTCATCCAGTAGCATTCATGGTGATAACGAATGTCATATACTTAAGGCCTAGGAGAATCCTCTCATACTAAGTACCAAGTGTGTTCTGGGTTCTGGACTAAGTCCTGCAGACACGTGATCTCACTTTACCTTCACTTCCATCTCTGAGGCAAGTTATGATGCCCAGTTTACAAATGAGGAAACAGAGGTCCAAAGTTATCATGTGTCTTGCCCCAAATGACCCAGCTAGCAGTAGCTGGGTTTGGTCCAGGTTCCTCGGACTCGGAGTCATTTATTCATAACACACCACCAAGCAAGAGAGCTTTTTCTGATTTGGGATGAGGGTAAAAATCACTTCCCAGGCTAAGCAGGAATAGAATCATCCATTCTCCCTAATCAGCATATTAAAAATGAGAAAGGAGCTGGATGTGGTGGCACATGCCTGTAGTCCTGGCTACTCAGGAGGCTGAGGCGGGAAGCTTGCTTGAGCCTGGGAGTTCAAGTCCAGTCTGGGCAACATAGTAGGACACTGTCTCAAACAAACAAACAAAAGGACATAAATTAAAGATATGCATCCTTTATGGAAAAAAAAAAATGTCCCGGTTGACTGGCTGCCCGATCCAGATTTAGTAGGTTAGAATTCTAAAATATTGGTCCATTAGCAAACTTCCACTAACACTTTCAGCAGGGTGATGGAGACTGGCCCATGGATGGTGTCGAGCTACTTTGTGAGCCCTTGAACTGGAAGATCATAGTTGCTCTTGTGCCCTTGGGTAATATTTATAGCACCTTTTAATTCAGTCCACCAAGTGGCTTTCAGTCCCTATAAAGGATGACTTGAAGTTAAATGCTGAATCTTACTCAGCCATGCCCAGAACAGTGAAGGTACTTCTGCCCTCAATGGCTAGATAACATTGCTGGGGTAGAGGAAGGAGTGGTCTGGAAATAATACTCAATCTGGCAACTTAGACTCTGCGTGACCAGGGAGGCTGGAGAGCATGCTGTAATTGTGCGATTATACAGTTTTGATCCCTCCAAGACAGTTCACGGCACGGAGCGGATGGTATTTACCTGTTCATCTGCAAGGCCTGGCATGAAGTAGATGTGAAGGAGAAGTGTGTTGAATAGACACAACAGTGCTCTTGATCTTTCTCTAAAGCTAAAGCCTCCCTCATGCTTGTGCACTTGGTCTTCAGGGCAGCCCCTTCAACTCTGAAGCGCTGATAAGCTTTCTTTTCTGTAGCTTTTGTTGCAATAACAACCGGTGTATTGAACAGAGCTGCCTCAAAGTGTGGTTGACCCTCCACTTGCAGGTGTCCTGAGGAACACCCCTGGGGAGGCGGGCCTTCCCACCCTTCCTTGAGAACACTGCCCTCAGGCTTCTGCAAGTGGCTCCTCTTTTAAATTCTGTGTAGCGTTTTGTCCCAAATTCCAGAAGATAAGCTCGTTCTCTAGACCTTGCTAGCTTGGCCTTCTTGTCCCTTCTGGCCTCAGACTGCAGTCACGTGGCTTTTTCCCTCCTGTAACCCAGCACCTGCAGCCAGCCCTTCCCCATGACTCCCTCCTCTCTCCAGCTCCACCCACCTGACCTCCCCCTCCCCCCACCCCTTACGCTTGCAGTTTCCGGGATTTTCCTGTAGGTGACTTGGAGCTGGAGCCTGTGAGTGGGGCACACGACAGGGGCCGGACTAACAAGAGTGACGTGGCAGTTTCTGAAACCTGCTCAAGGTCTCAAAACTGTGGTCATTGTTGGTGGGGCTAGAATCAAGACGCTAGGCACCCGCTCCTGCCATTCCTGTCCTTATTGCCCCAGTGGGGCTCTGCTGACCCACCCGGCTCAGCCCCGCCCTTTTCTGGCTCACATGGATCCCTTTCTCCACAAAGCCTTCGCTGGGGTGCTGGGGTGTTAGGCAGTGCCGTTTTAGGACACTCCCTCCACCCCGGCAAGTTTACCTGGAGGAGAAGCCATTGCCCCGAAGCTGGCACACAACAAACGAGGAAGCAGAGGTCCAAATTCCTCTAAACAAATAAGCAAAGTTAAATGGTACAAAGCATTCTCCCTTCCTCCAGCCCTTGTAACATCCTCAGGTCAGCCGCCAGTCACACTCACACTTGGGTGTGGCATCTGTGGCTCCAGGAGATAAGGGCACCTCAGGCCCTCTGGACTCTGCTGGAGATGAAGAGTCTGCTTGGACATCTTCCTATCTACACTGCCTTCTGGACATTTTATTCTCAAAGGTCAGACTGACTTTTCTCTCCACTGCCCCCGAGGTTTTCTCATCAAGTGGTCAGCCAGCTATTTAGTGCTTTCTTCCCCACGGCTTAGTATTTGTTCCGTGTCCTGAGAAGTCATCCGCGGGTTCTGCGTATCTTTCTTAAACGTAGAAAGGACCATGAAGAGATGTCTGTGTGTCCCAGGGGCACCTGCTGACTCCTGCAGCCCTTCTGAATTCATGCCACTGGTGACTAAGGGTTCACTTTCCCCCTTATTTAACTCAGATGCTCCCTGGGATTGGCTGAATCATGCGACTTTTTCGTCCCTTCAGACGGCCATCTTGAACCCCACTCTCGTTCTCCATGAGGATGAGGACGACCTTGCTCCCCCTCGGCGCCGCCTCCTGGGCCTTTGCCCTGATTTGTAGTCAGGACCCAGGCTAGCCCTTGGTCAGCCCAGAGCCCACAGCACACAGTTCTGCAAGCTCCCTATGAGGCTCCTTGCTCAGGCGCCATTGTAACAAGTCCATTCAGCAAGCAGTTTTTTATTGATGTCCGTATATTTCAGGCACTGTGCTGGGTCCAGAGTGGGGAGAGGGTGGCAAAGACCTGTTAGTCTGATGAAGAGGTGAGGGTGGGTGAACACACAGGTAATTATAATATGATTCATCAAGGACCTACAGACACGGCTGCTGCTGCACCATGCAGAGCCTCTGTGCAAACCAGACAGAGGTACCTATGGGCAGAAGCCACCCCGTGAGCTGGTGAGCAGAGGACTGGATCACTGTTCCCATTTACCCTTTTGTTCAGTGTCCTTGGAGAGTATTCCACCCTCTGGAAGGGCACGTGGGGGAAGGGAGCCGAGCAGAAAAGCATGAGCTGCAGGGTGGGTTTAGGGAACACAGGTTTGCATCTTGCACAGCCAGCCAAATGGAGACGTTTGCAGTAATCTGTGTGCGGGAAGAGGGCTGCATCACGGCGTAGATATAGCACCGTGTGGTAGCAGGTTATGGGGAAGATGAGCATTCGCCATGTCTGGGGACAGGTGGGCAGAGGGAGAGGGAGGATGATGCTCAGGTTTCTCTTGAGTGATGAGGGATGGGAGAAGGAGCTGGTGCCATCAAGGGTGCCCGGAGCACGGGATTCTCCTTTGCAGCCTTCACGCGATTCACCTTTAGCATGCTGTCTGCTCAGAAGATGCCAGGGCTGCTCTCTGACAGCAAGAACCTGTGGGGTCAGCAAAACACTGTGGGTCATCCATTGAAGCAGCCCTGAAATAAGCCAGGAGGGAAAATGGAAGAGAGGGTGCATGTGCTCCCACAGCCTGCTATGGCCTACAAACCGTATTACATTTCAGACCAAGAAGATATTAATGAGCAGTAATTGCCCCTCTCCTGATGGTAAGACAGGAATCAGACCTTTCTCCATGACTGTCTCCCCACAAGGAGAAAGGACCTTTGACTTATATCTATTGTTCTATGAAATTTACCTTTAAACTGGGAAAACGGGCCATACCAGGCATTTTTTAGTAATGACATTCTTTGTAATCAGATTACTGCATTTTACTAGCACCTCTGTATTCTTTTGTCTATTTTAAGAATTTCCAAAAGTTTATTTCTCTTGTATGAAGCTGTTATTCTTCTGATGCTTCTGCCTTTGTGATAACACAGCAAATTGTCTTGGCTTTAAATAGGGCATTTCTTCTGGGCATTTTTTTTTTCCTTTAAGACTCTTCGAATAGCAAAGATCTTTTGATGGCAAGAGGAAAGGCCGGCTGCTGTTCTTGCAGTTGATTTTTCCAACAGCTTCGTTAAGCGATAATTTCTTCCAGTTGCTGTAAGAATGTTCTTCAGATATAAATCTGGCTTTGTTTTGCAGTGGAGTCTAAGAAAAAAATAGCAAAATAAGCTGCTTCCTGAATAGCAACTGTTGTCCACATTGTCTATTTATCGGCACCTTTTAGGTTTAGATCTTAATCCCAGATGCACTTTGTCCATGAATGCAAACCAAACTATGGGTCATTGTGTAAACGGAGGAAATGGTCTTCAGTGGTGCAAATTTTTACAGCTGAGATTACAAGATGACCCTTGTCCCATTTTTTTAAGGGTCATCCAAGGTTCTTGTTGATAGGAGGTTCTTTTCATTTCACACAGCCTTGTTCATTAGGGGCTGGGGTGGGGACACTGTGGTGGTCAGTGAGTGAAACTGGGGGTGACATTGTTCTCTGTGTATCTGAGGGCTAAAAGAAGAACTGTGTGCTGTGTCATTCCACTTGCAGCTGCCGCAAGTTAACATTTATGACCATCTCCTAATACGCCTCTCTCCCAGGCTAATGCTGACCATTTGTTTCCATGCTTGGCACGCTACAAATCCTGTTGTGTACAACAGTGAAAAGGAATGCCTCACCTACCCGAAAAGGTTCAAACAGCATGTTTCTCGTAGGGTTCTATATCAACATTCTGGAGAACGAAGGAAGGAAGAAAGGAAGGTGAGAAGAGAGGAGTAGAAAAAAGAAAAGAGGGAAGGAAGAACAGAGGAGAGAAGGAGGGGCTGGGAAAACAACGAACTTGAGCATTGAGGTATCTTTAGAGTCACCAGCTTTTCTTGACCTTGGGGACTTCCAGAAAGTTCAAGGATAGTTTCTGAGGATTAGTGTCTGTGGACATTTTGACATCACGGGTATGCGCATATTGTACTTTTCTGGAAAGGAAGGTGGATCACAGACTCCACCAGACTCTCAAAATGGAGACACTGTAAATGTGAAGGCTCAGAGGGTGAAAATAAATTCTTCAGGTCATGTGTGGGGCTAGAAGGCAGTCTCTTGACCACACATTTCTTCCATACCATGCCATTTCTCAGGAGTTGCTCCTGTACCTTCTATTTAGCGGTTTAAACTACAAGTTTCTCCTTCTCCATAAAGATTTGGACAAATGTCTGGTTTGGGGCAGGGCTTGGAGAGGTCTTAGTTGACCCGTTCCCTGTTTCCCTCCAGAAGGAATTTGATCGTGTCTCCATTTTGGTGGTGCTGTTTTCAGTGAAGAAACATTAGGAATGTGTGAGCACCTAGATGGGGCTGGTAGAAAGGGCAGATGGATCCAAGGACGCTGGTAGAGAGGGCAGATGGACTTCAAAAAAGATGGTCAGTGATGCAGTTAGAGGATACAAGAGAATAGGTGGGAGGAAGAGGAGAAATTGTAGAAGGAAGGAGGCTTCTAGGAAAACGAGTCTGAGGAAAGTGGCAGACTCCCTTATAAAGGGGTCTAAATAAAGAGGGGGAAGGAGGGAAAAAAGAACAGAAAAAGAAAGAGATGGAAGGAAGTGAGACTGCATGGTTAACCATTCATAGCCTCTGGTAAAACACCTTGTCTGAGCAGGTCAATTTTCCCAGATCATTTACCGCCTACTAGGTTAGAGGTTAAAATCTTCTAGTTAGGAAATCACTGCCTTGAGACATTTTAGAAGTTTCGCTCTGTTTATCCTGTTTAGTCACTCTTGAAGAGATGAGTTTCAGGGAAACTTTGTCTCGCTGGGAAGTAACAGCCTGTTGGAGAAGACTGTAGGTCCCACTTGGCATGGACAAGGCATGGGGCCATGGTGACACCACTTGACCAGACTCTGCATCAATGTTCTCATCTTTAAAATGAGGACTAATAGCACCTTTCCCCTAGGGGGTATGTACAGGTGAGATAAAGTGTTGGCTCGATGAGATGGCAGTGTGAGCTCTTATTATTTAGTCTGTCCTCTCTGGCTTCCTCCGTTGTTGGTCTGAGGGTTACAGTATCAACATTCTGAAGAAGGAAGGATGGTAGGAAGGCAGGAAGGCCCCTGTGGTGTGCTTGTCTGTTGCCCACCATTAGCCTTACTTTCTTCTGCCTTTATGGCAAGAATCAGTCACACAGGATCTCGAGTGAAAGCAATCATGATTTTTAAAGTTCCACCCAGATCGTTCTCTCCATCATTCCAGGTTATGTACTTTTCCCCAAGCTTCAGGTTATTCACTTTTTTTTCTTATCATTTGAAACTCAGGAGAGTTTCAAGGAGATTTCAGGCTCCCTGATAAACTTCTACTGTTGCTGAGTGCTTCTTTTACAAAGCAAACAAAACAAGAAAGCCAAAAGGAAGACAGAGTGCAGTGGTGACATCCTTTTTGTGGTAATACATCTAGGGTAATTAGATGCCTTTCTTTCATGTAAAACCTGACAGTATTTGTGGTGTAACTCTTGCCTGGAAGGAGAGCCAAACAACCTTTGGTTATTACAACTAGGAGTCAACTCAAACAAACCTTCCTTAAAGTGTCCAATCAATTTTCAGTGGTCTGTGTCTTAAGGTATTTTAGCCTTTGGCATATATTTCTCCTTTGGTCCTAATTCTGTATCAGGGTTGTGTGGAAATGTTTGTGCCACAGGGAATGAGGCCACTAAAAGGACCACCTTTGTAGTGAGTAGTCTGGGGTAGTCTAAGGCGTACTAAGAATCTATTGCTATTACTTAGCCTGTGATTCTGTAGGTTGGCAATTTGTGTTAGGCTCTGCTGGGCAGGTCTTCTGTTGGTTCTATGGGCACTGGCAGGCCAACTAGAGGCTTGCCAGTGTTGGAGTGGCTTTACCCACATGTCTGGCATTGCCAGGCTCTTGGCAGAATCACCTCAGTTATCATGGTTTCTCATCCTTTATCAGTCTGGCCTCCACTGTCAGTAAGGGGGGCCAATTTATCCTTAGGGTGGCAGTGTTTCAAGAGCAATAAGAGAGAAAATGCCAATGTGCAAGTGCTGTCAAGACTCTGCTTGTGTCAAGTTTGCAAACATCCCACTGGCCAAACCAAGTCAGTAGGCCAAGCCCAGTGTGTGAAGTCATGTCCAAGGAACAAGAATGGAGGAGAGAATATTTTGTGGCCATTTTTGAAATCTACCACGTGGGGGAAAAGATATTTGTGCTAAGAGTTGAGAACAAGGTTGAAGTTTTATTACTACTTCTGCCTCTGCATAACTTTAGACAAGGTACCATCTCTCAAACCTTCCAGGTTTTTGCATTTGATATAACTCTGCATCTCATGGCAGTAGAACCTATGAGCTTCTCCAGGGCAGAATTCATGTTTAATTTTTAGTCTGTGTTCTCCAGTGCATGTCACTTAACTTTATTTTATGTCTGACACAAAATAAGGGATCACAACATGTTGTATGATGATTTAATTTCCTTATATTTAGGGCGGGATTATTGGAATAGGGTGATTTCCAAACTCCCCACTGCCATGGGTTTCCGGGGCGGGGTTGGGAGGGTGGACAAAAGCTTTTCCACTGAGTATGGTATAGAGGGGTTAACTTTTTGTGCAAAAAAATGGAGCACCTAAATTCAGAAGTGTCGTTAAAGAAGTCAGTGACACTGAGAATAACAATATTCCTTGCAGGTAATCTCTTGAGATACAAGTGGCTGTGTTTTAGCCAATTTAACTTTGATATAAAATTCTGTATGTGAAAAATGCATCTCTGAGTGGGAGTTGCAGTATGGCAGGTGTTTTCCATTTTAGCACCCAAGTCGGCGTGGATGTCAGAATCTGGAGGTTCTGCTTCCTTTTTTGATGTGAGGAGGTGGTTCAACAGGTATTAAGTGAGTTCCATATGTAAACTCAGCACTGTGCTAGACAGCAACAGAGCATCCATAAACAGCCTGGAGACTCAGCCCCTTTCAGCTTCAACCTCTCCATGGCATGAGGTCTTTCTGAACACTTCATGTGTGTGCCAGATCTCATTCCATTTGGACATAGAGAAATAAAGTGACCTTTCTCCACCTTTGATGGTGTCTCTGTGCATTTGTCAGGGAAGCAGTGCCATGCCCATGGGAGCTGGCTTGTGAGGGCCATGAATTCTGTGTTGGAATTGTAGAGATGTTTAGGTGACTTCAGGCTGGGTCTTGAAGGTAAATAGGGGCATTACTGAGTGGGGAGGAACTGCTTTTGAACAGACATGGAGGTGAGAAAGGATGTGGTATGCTCTGGAAATGGCATAGATTCTCTAGAAACTGGAGTCTAAAGTGTGTGGTAGAAAATTAGTTTGGAAAGGCTGGTTTGGGAACCTGAATTAGAATGGTTGTTGTTTTGTCTGCCTAGACCACTATTACAAAATGTCAGCACTGGGGGTTTGAATAAGAAAAATGTATTGTCTCCCAGTTTTGGAGCCTAGAGTCCAAGATCAAGGTGTTGTCGGGGCTGGTTTCTCCTGAGCCTCTTCTTCTTGGCTTGTAGACACTGACCTTCTTGCTGTGTCCTCTTTTGACCTTTCCTCTGTGCGCTCAATTCAGTCCATAACAGCCATATGTGACTTGCTAAGGAATTTGGGACTCATTGTGGGACTAATTGTGCAGGCTGTGTTGAGAACCATTGTAGAATCAGGGGTCACGTGGGGTTGGTTATCATTTACAGTCTAGTACATTCAAAGCTACTGAGAAAATCTTCCGAGGCTTTATATGGCTGTATTTCTAGACTTAAATGAGGAGCTTCCCTTTTCACATTTGTGCTTCTCTGTGATTTTGTGGTGGATGCTGCAGACTGTATGATGTGGTTGTGGGTTTTTCCTTTGCCATGATGTTTTGTGACCAAGACTGTCCGGTTTCAGCAAACCTCGCTGGCCAGCTGGCCCAAAGGCGGCATCAGTCAGATGGGAGAGTAAAGTCACTGTGCAGGCCCAATAGTTGCCATCTCCCCTTTCTTTTTGCTGATTTTTGTTCCCAGGGATAGGACTTATGATTGGTCTTAATCAGACATGGCTATCCCATTCTCCTTTCCTCGTGTCACTTGCAGCTAGGGCTAGCTATAGGGCCCAGTGATGGCTAATGACACATAGGAGAAGTTTCTGGAGGATTCCTGGGACAGATTTTAGCTCCATAATAAAAGACAAGAGAGAGCAAAATGAGGAGAAGATCAGTCTTTCTCTCTATCCCAATTCCCCTCATTCCCTACGTCCTACTTTTGAGTGGGGTCATAATGCATGCAGCTGCAACTGGCATCTTGTAATCATGAGATGACGAGGCCAACATGCCACAGAGTGTGGAAGGGAATGATGGGAAATCTGGGTCTTTGGTGGAACAGCTGAGCCAACCTTGGGTTTGCCTATAAATAGACTTTGATTGATGTGGGAAAAATCCATGCTGATGTGTCTCAACTACCATGTGTGTTCTGATTCTTACTGCTAGATGTATCCAAATGATGGCAGATTCAACAGGTGGTGAGTGTTTGGGCTGCTGATGCTTGAACTGAGTCTCAAAATGAGCCAAGGTAAACATGAATGAGCATGAGTGCTAAGGAGGAAGGGCTCTGTAGGCATGTGTCCAGCCTAAGCAAAGCCACTGGCAGGGTGAGCGAGCAGAAGAAGAGAGACTAATGTTGAAGAATAGTGGGAGACGACCTTGGAGCCTGAGAAGGCATTGGTTGGTTATCTCCCTACTATCCATTCCCTCCTTCTCCCTTCAACAGTATCCCAAATTTGAGAGGCATCGCACCTCCATCTTCAGCTCAGGTGTTTCTGATGGCATTGACTCCATTCTGGTCAGAGGTTGATCATGTAGCATTTTTAACCTTTCAGCTCTTTACATTTTTTCCTACCCTCCATCTTAGCCACAGTGTCTGGCTTAGGGGTAGGCAAGTATCCAGTGTCAGTCTACAATCAGTAAGATTTCTGCTAGGACTTTTGGAAAGGAGACTATCACTTTTCTCCTCTGGAGTTGACTCTAGATGTGTGAACCCTGGGCACTCTGGCATCCATATTGAAACCATGAGGGGGAAACCCAACTGAGAATGGAACAAAACCCACCTCAAGAAAGGCAGAGCAAGCCAGGCTCGGTGGCTCAGCCTGTAATCCCACGCCTTGGGAGGCTGAGGTGAGTGGATTGCCTGAGCCCGTGGGTTCGAGACCTGCCTGGGCAACTTGGTGAGACCTCATCTCTACAATAAATCAAAAAATCAACCAGGCCTGGTTGCGCACACCTGTAATTCCAGCTAATTGGAAGGCTGAGGCAGAAGGGTCGCCGGGGCCCAACAGGCCGAGGCTGTGGTGGCCGGGAGCAGCCACTGCACTCCAGTCTGGGCGACGGAGTGAGACTCCAACTCAAAAAAAAAAAAAAAGAAAAAAAAGAAAAGAAAGCAGAGCTAAAAAGTGTTGAGAGGGAAACAATGTCCTGAACATGTTGCTAAACCCCTTGAATCAAACACAGCAGGACAGAGCCTATCAGTCATATAAGCCAACAGCATGGAAAGCGTTTTCTGTCATAACTGTAAAGCATCATTATGAATCTAGAAATGATTACATTAGAGGTAATGATTACATTGGGGATTATAGACTTTTTTTTTGAATAAGAAAGCTAGACTCTGGAGCAGAGAAGAAAACAGAGTTTTCACAGAGTGTCTAAGTGAGTCAAAGTGGAGGTCAGAAACCTGTAAAACAGAGTGGTAAGTTCTGCTCCTGGTTTTTGTTTGTTTTTTAATTTTTTGAGTCTAGCTAGTCTGGGCTGGAGTACAGTGGCATAATCATATCTCACCACTGCTACTTTGACCTCCTGGACTCAGGTGGTCCTTCAGCTTCAGTCTCCCAGATAACTGGAACTACAGGTGAGCTCCACTATACCCAGCTAATTTTTTTATTTTTTTGTACAGACGAGGTCTCACTATGTTGCCTAGGCTGGTCTTGAATTCCTTGGCTCAAGCAATCCTCCCATCTCGACCTCCCAAAGTGCTGGGATTACAGGTGTTAGCCACTGTGCCCGGGCCAGTGTCCCTATTTTTGATTTACTACATCTTTAGAGGCCAAGAGAGACCTCCCTTCTCTCTCCTCATCACTTGCATAGTCTACCAACTAGAGATGTGTTTACCAATATTCCCTTTTAAAATACAAATATCTTTACATCTTAAGACACTGGAAAAAGAAAAACAAATTAAGCCTAAAGCAAGCAGAAAGAAAGAAGTAATAAAAGTAAGAACAGAAATTAGTAAAACATAATAAAAAAATGATAGGAATAAATAAATCCAAAGGTTGCTTATTTGAAAATATTAACAAAATTGACAAATCTTTTGCTAGAAAGATCAAGAAAGAAAGAGAGAAGACTCCAATTACTAGAATCAGGAATGAAAGAGGGGACATTACTACCAATTTTTCAGAAATTAAAAGGATTATAAAGGAATACAGTAAACAACTGTATGCCAATAAATTTAATAACAGATAAAATAGACAAATTTTTAGAAAGATACAAACTAGCAAACTGACTTGAGAAGAAATACAAAATCTGCATAAACTTAAGACAAGTAAAGACAGTGAATTAGTAAGCAAAAGAACTACCCATGAAGAAAAGCCGAGGCCCAGATGGTTTCACTATTGAAATCTACGAAATGTACAAAGAAGAATTAATACCAATTCTTCACAGACCTTTCCAAAAAAATAGAAGGAATACTTCCCAACTCATTCTAAATGGCCAGTGTTACCTGGATACCCAAAGCAAACAAAGACATCAAAGAAAACTAGAGGTCAATATTTCTTATGAGTATATAGGGGGGACCCCCAAACAACTCAGAATTTATTTATTAAAAAATTGTGTATTTATTCTTACATGTGACCATCTAGGTTGTAGAATTGTGATGGTCAATTTTCAATTTATTCTTTAGATGTTTTTTATATTTCCTACATTTTCTAAAAGGAGCAGTTTGGAAGAAGTCTTTGAAGAACCGTATAGCTGAGCCAGGTCTCAAAGGATGATGGAATTTAAAAAAAAAAAGAAAAAAGGAAAATATGTTCCAGGCAGAAGGACTGGACAGCATAGGAAGGCCTGATAGAGCAGCAAATGACTGGAACCTAGAGGATGCGGCTGGAAAGGGCCTTATATGCCGTGTTTGCATTTTAACTTGTGAGCAGTGGGGAAGCCTCTAAGACTGCTATGATGAGGGGTATGTGGGATTTAATACAGGCAGAAGAGCAGAGATACCATTGCTGAATCAACCACAGATTCAGCATCAGGAAGCATGTACAGGAGAGACCAAACAATAGCAGAGAGGAGGAGACACTAGGAGAGGACGTTGCCGCAGAAAGAACAATTGGAGGGTGGCGTGTCGTCAGAGCATGGCTGCGGTGAGCCAGCAGCTGGCCTGGCAGTCTCCTCCTCTACCTGACTTGGGTGGTCCCAGCTACAAAGCAGGGCGTGTGGGCGGGGATCGTTGCAGGGATGGTTTCCTCGCAGCACTCCTTCACACAGCTCTTCTCAAAATGATTTGGGGTCTCCATAAAGAGAGAAGAGTGTTGGATGCAAACAGGACCCCAGCTTCCAGGCTTGAAGCCTGCAAGGGAAGAGACAAATGTGTCGCTATAACCATCCCATCTACCCATCCCCCACCCTCCCATCCATCCATCTACCCCTCTGCCCATCCATCTATCCATCCATCCATCCGTTCATCCTTTCGTCCATCCATCCGCCTGCCCATCCATCCTCCTGCCCGTCCATCCACCCACTCACCCACCCACCCACCCATCTACCCACCTACCCACTCATTCATTCATCTATTCATCCACTCTCCCACCCATCATCCATCCATCCATCCATCCACCCATTTATCTGTTCATCCACATCCACACATCTGCTCATTCATTCATCCATCCATTTATCCATCCATTCTCCCAAACACACATCTAATCATTCATTCGCTTATCAGTTTCATTCAACAAATATTTGCTGCATACAAATTCTATAGCAGGATTTGTGCTGGGCCTTGGGGGACAGTGAAATCACTAAAACCCCATAATCGCTGCCTTTCAAGGACTCACAGCACAGGGAAAAAGGCAGGCAGGCAAGTCACTAATGCGTGTGCCAGGGTCTGAGATCTGTACCAGGTGCTTTGCCTGTAGAGGTTGGAGAGCTTCCCAGAGGTGGGGACCCTTGCAGTTCCATGCTCATGCCCTTCTTGGCCATTCAGGGCATTCAGAATTTCACACACCAGATTGAAGATGGGCATTGTCAGCCTCCGTCTCCACCGAGGCACCAGCCAAGAGTTGGGGGGAGAGCCTAGCTGATCACCATGGTTCAACCTCAGCAGACTGCAGGGATTTGCCTTGAATACGTGGCTTTCTTAAAATTACGTTGTAGGCAATTCTTATTTAAGCTTGTATTATCTTTGGAAAGGGGAAGGGAACTAATCTTTTAGGAAGGCCCAAGTCTGTATCTGATGTATTGCTAGAATTTTTTTTTTTGGTTTTACTTCCCTAATTCTCATAATGCCCAGGGGGTTCTTAGCATCATTCTTGCTATTTTATTGTCACAGAAATTGAGTCACACTAATAGGTGATAGAGCCAGGATTTGAACCTAAATATGTTTGTTTAAAAGCACCATTGGCCGGGAATGGTGGCTCATACTTGTAATCCCAGCACTTCAGGAGGCCAAAGCCGGCAGATTGCTTGAGCCCAGGACTTCAAGACCAGCCTGGGCAACATATCCAAACCTCATCTCTACCAAAAAAAAAAAAAATCAAAAAATTAGTCGGGTGTGGTGGCATACACCTGTAGTCCCAGCTACCTGGGATGCTGAGATGGAAGGATTGCCTGAGTCCAGGAGATTGAGGCTGCCATGAGCCGTGATTGTGGTGATCATGCCACTGTGCTCCAGCCTGAACAACAGAGTGAGATCTTGACTCATAAGAAACTAAACTAAACTAAAATAAAATAATAAAAGCACCTTTGTCTCTCCAGCACCCAGCTCTGTCTGGTGAAACATTACAGAATCTTGCATATCACTTAGCTGTGTGGAGAAGCTAACTTAATCCTCACAAGAACCCAGACAGGTAGGAATGATAACCCCATTTTACAGATAAGAAGACTGAGGCCTGAAAAGGCTCAGGGGCTCTGATGAGGCCCCATAGTTAGGAATGACCACTCTGTGATGTGAGCCTACGGTCCAGGCTCCATCCACCCTTCACAGGCATTCAGCTCCAACATCTGCTCTGATTATGCCAGCCTAGCTGCAGCTGCCCATTCAAGTATAACAGTGCTCAGAGGACTCATCATGCCCTTAAAATTGTGGCCATTTTCCTTAAATTCATCACTCTACACTTGTCTCACCTGTGCTGCATTCTTAGTAAGTTCCTGGTCGTTTATCGCCATCCGCTTGGCATTTCACCACCCAGAAGAACTTGGAGCCATCTGCAGCTTTGGAAAGTTCAAGCTGTTCTCCTTCCAGGAAAAAAAAAATTAATGTTACATAAGATGGAGCCCCGCACATTCTTATAGGAGGATCAGAAAGCCACTCTTCTGACTTAAGGAGCTCCCTGTTATCTCTACCTGTTGTTTCTTGCTGCACTCAGGTCCAAAATCTGCTGCAGCAGTCTTTTTAAACCTTCTCCCCTGCAAAGCCTTTACAAAGAATCTCTGTGCTGTCTCTGTGTCCACATAGGACGGCCATCTCTCCAGGGTCCCCTTGGGTTCTGCCTTCCTCCTGACAGAGTCTGTGTCAGTTGCTTTGTCGCTGTCCTTCAGAGGGTGATGGAGATGTCTCCAAGAGCCAAGGGGGTCCGCAGACCCTCTGGGGACCCTCATCCACTTCCTCCTAGCACCTCCTCAGGGTGACTGGCCCGGCCCAGCTGTTGCCTGTTCTCCTTCGGAGAACAAGCTCTTTCTCCACTTACTCATCTTAGGTAGTTATATTTGTTGTTGTCAATAAAATGGGCTCTATTTTTTGTGTGCACATATTCATTATGAAACCTTGAGAAATTAGAGAGATAGGGCTCCCAACCCTCAAGGACAATGGTTGTTGACGTGCACAGAACCCGAGAAGTTGGAAAGCTTCCTAAGGAGGGCATAGTTCAACCTGTCATCTCGATGGTGGGAACACTGAGGCACAGGAGAGTTAGGCCCACTCATTCTCTCGTAGAGCCAGGGAGTCGTCCTCAGGGAGTTGTGGTGGGACAAGGGACAAGTGGGCAGAGGTGATCAGCGGACTCTGCTAGGTGACCAGGACGGCTTTGCGCAGAGGTAATGTCTGGACAGGAACCTGCTGGTCAGTGGGCAGACATGGTCTGGGGACTGTGTGTCTCCCCTGCCATCTGGAGCTCTGCTGTTTGCTGCTTGCCTCCCGGGTGCTTTCTGGTTCTGCAGTCTCATCTTCATCCCACTGAGACCACCTTTATGCCAATCGCCTGTCATTCCGGGGCTAATTCCTGCCCCATGCTTCAGATCAGCTTTTCACAAACCTGGGTTCTTCGTAGGCCACTTTTGTGATTTTCTCTGCAGCTATTTTAATTTCATATTATTTCATCATAGTTTTTTTTAAACATTGACTTGCTTTTTAAAAAAACTTTAATTTTAAGAAGAAACTATATTCTAACACAGGAAATGGAAAACAAGTATCAGATGCCATACATCGAAGATCAACACACAGAGAAAACAAAACTACGGTGCTCAATTCCAGCTCTATGCTGAGACGCACTCAAAAGCCCTGAGCCTGAGGCCGCTCTGTCCTGAAAGTGGAGCTAAGCTAGAGCTCAAGAGGTGCTTAGGTCGGGTCAGCACCCAACTGAGTCTCTCCCTTACATACTCAGAGGATTGGAATGGGATGAAAGAGGGAATAAGTAACATTCCCCACTGCGCTCTGATGGCATTTAATGCGGTGACACCAAACCTCCTTGCCACTTATCCCTGGCACGACCAGCTGTGGCAGTCTGCAGACACGCCCAGGATCATTGCATCAGCTAGTAAATGTTGAGGGTTTTTACCAACCCTCTAAGTGATAAATAGTCTAGCTCTCTTCATTTTTTTCCCCCTGACATATATGGACATCTCCATTCGAAAGCCATGCTGCAAATGAGTGTGTTCTCCTCCTCCTATGCACCATGCCTGTTTAGGAAAAGCATCCCAGATGGCGCAAGCTCATGAGCATCAGCTGCGGTTTGCCGCAAGCCTGGTTGACAACTCGGAGAATTAGAGGGAGCAGCTGGAGGCCAGAGCAGCCACTCCTTGTTCCTTGAGGTGTCCTGGAGGTGGGGACCCACCGTTTGGGACAAGAACAAACACAGGCCCTCCCCTGAGTGGTGAAAAAGAAACTCTGGCTTGAAAGACAGCTCTCCGAGCTCTTTTGCAGAAGCTGGGTCAGTCATACCAACATCTGGCCCTTGGCTGTCCTTTCCCAGAGTCTTGGGCAGCTGTGAAGCTCTTCATTAATGGACCGTTCTAAAAGTCACACCATGTGCCTTCCACAGACCATTAGTGATTTCCCAGAAGGGCAGTTCCAAACATTGATCTGGATACAGCCTCCGAGGAGCCCTTTGGCACAAGAACCTTTCAAAGCTGGCTGGGGCCTGGCTGGCTGAAAGAGGCCTCTGAAGAGATCACACATGTTAATCAAGGTTCTTAATTTCTTGGCCTCTTATGATACAGAACTGCTTTCCAGTGGAAGGTAAATCATTCGTGGAGGTCACATCCCTAAAGCACTAGAAATTATTTTGAGATGGGAGAGTCCTGGTGTGGGAGGAAGAGCTTAAGTTCCCTCTAAGTTTCTAACCTAGTTTATGTAAGGCAGTTATCTATCTCAGTTCACTGGAACTGACATATTTTCTGCACCTCTAGTAGATTACAGGAGGAAGGAAAAGTGTGGGGGAAGCTCATTACGCTTAATTAGGGTATCCAGGATGTCAGTTTTGCACATTATCGCATCTCAGGCACCAGGACCATCAGGCTGCTAACTGCCTCGGTGGGTCTCCATGCTTCAGTCCTGTTTGCATTTCATTGGCGGCAACCAGGTATGCACCTAAGTAAGAGAAGTTCTCTCTGATCACACTTTGTACCTAGTAGCTCTTAAACCCTGCAACTTCAGTGTCTGTAGAACTGGAGGAAGCAATTCTGTGTCATGAGGGATGGAGCGGACTCTCTCTCTGTCCTCTGACTGTGAGGTGCTTTTCTCTTAGTGCTTAGCCCGGCCTAGCATATGTTCATTTGCCAGTTATTCGGGATCTCAGCTAGATTGGAAGTGTCATAAGGATAGGGACTTGATCTAACTCAGATGAGTCCCCAGAACCTAACCCAGTGCCTGGCCCAGGCAAAGCACTCAACGACCTCTGTCCATGAAAACATAAAGGGTTGCAAGCTGTGTGGGCCTTGGGTGGTGGCAAGCACGCATTCTTCCTGTTAGGTTATAGCTGTGGTCGTGGCACCCTTCTGGCTGTTTTCTTGGGGCTTCATCTTTTATAGAAAATAAATACATAAGCATTATATTTTTAAATAAAATATATAATGGAAATGTTGTGGAGAAAACAGAGAGACCGTGACACCGAGGCTATCTTAGGAAGTAGCAGATTATTAATGCCGGCACAACTTAGCGGGCTAATGCTCCAAGGCTGAGCAACCCAGAGAAAGAGGAGAGGGGTTTTATCTTAATTTAGTTAAGGGAGAGTTTCAGGTTGTATGGCTATACATTTTTTTTTTTTTTTTTGGAATTTGCAAGGTTGTATTTAACAAAACCAGATTTTCAAAGAACAAATTTTCTCCAGGGTATACATGACAAGCAGAGGTTGTAAACCGATAACTTTACAAAGAGGATGTAGGGGTAAGGTTGTGAATGGATTACTATATTGCATTTTCAAGAGAGTGACCTTTGGCTATTAGGTTTTTTCTTTTTTTTTTTTAATCAATATTTTTAATTATGGTTTTGAGGGGTACAGTTAAGGGTTAGGTGTACAATTACGTTTCATTCAGGCACCCTGTTGATAAGAGGTGTTTCCCCATCCCCAGACAGATATTTGCTACTGTTAATCCCATCCCCCCCCATAGTTTCCCAATACTGTCAGTCATTTTCTTATAGTATTACATTGGATGTTCAAGGTCCATTATATGAGTGAGAACATGTGATACTCGGATCTTTGTTTCTGTGAGAGGTCACTCAGTATTATAGATTCTAGTTCCATCTAGGTTGCTGCGAAATTCATGATTTTGTTCTTTTTTATGGCTGCGTAGTATTCCATCGTGTATATATACCACATTTTTTAAATCCAGTTATTTGGTTTTTTCATATTCCATGTCTATCAGGTCTGGAGCTTGCAGATTGATTTTTAAAAGGCATAATTTTTTAACTCCTCTCTGCCACAATATATGCGATATATGATTTTAAAAATTACATATAGAATATGTACATATATTTTTCCTTCTTTAAAGAAAATAAATGCTTTGGGGATACTCCAGAACCTTGCATCAATCTGAACTTTACTTGGAAATGTTCCCCCTTTTTAATTGGTAACTTGTTCTCCTTTCTTCTCTGACCATTCCCTCTCTCACTTCTAAATTCCAGCATAAGCAGCTTCATCTGAAGCTGACCTGGTGCCTGGTGAGTCTGTGGGACTCTTAGCTGAGTTTAGAGGAGGGCAATGAGTTTGAAGGGATTTCTTGCTGGCTGCAATGCTTGGACACCTCAAGGGTGATGCACATGCTCTCAGGCTGTGACCAGTGGGTGCCCGGGCCAGCCAGCATACAGTTCTTACTACCATCATGCTTAGCTTGCTAGAGATTTTGCATTACAATGGGTGTGAGGACAGCAAGATCAGTTGTAGCAGGAAGAAGCATGGCTAACCACTCAGGGACCAACACAAAAGCGATTTCCTCTGGTAGAGGATGGGTGGCCTGGCTGAGGTTCCAAAGGCAGGAAGACAGTCTGAAAAGTTAATGACAACAGTAGCCAGCTTTATTGTGTGTATTCTGTGTTATTTTATTGTCACCACAGGTCCTTTTGTTCTCCCCATTTCACAGATGAGGAAACAGAAAAGTTCAGCAACGTGCCCAAAGACACAGGGGTATATGTGAGTTTACAGGCTGAGCAAACAGACCTCAAAATTTAGTGGCTGAAATAAGATAGAGGTTGATTTCTCTTTCACATAAATGTCCAGAAGTGAGCGGTCCAAGTTGGTAAGGCCACTCTGCTCCATGTGGGGACCCAGGTTCCTTCCATCTTGTTGCCTTACCATCTTTCAGGGAGTGGTCCAGTAACCCAAGCCAGTCATTGCCTCCTCTGTGTTCCAGACCACGGGAAGGAGAAAGAGCAAGTCTAAGGTCAGCAGATTGCTTCAAGCAGGTGTCGTGGAACTTGCACACATCATTTCTGCCTGGGTCCCACTGGCCTAGCTTCATTATGTGGCCACACCTAACTGCGAGGACAGCAAATATGGTCTCTGCTGGGCAGCTGTATGTCCAGCTAAAATTCTATGACTTATGGAAGCAAGGGAGTATGGAGTTTGGGGCAGTCAATTTGCAGTCTGCCATAAAGACCACCCCCTCTCTCTTGGATGTTAATATTGGTCTGCCACAAGAAAAGTGCTAAATGCATTCATTGCTATCATGAAGGCATGTGGTCACCTATTCATTCAGGAAACATGAAGACCTTCCTTTGCGGGTACCTTCATAGTGAGCAGTTTGGGGGCTTCCTGATTTCTTGTCTCTGCCTAGAACACAGCCGGGAGATGAGACATCAGCCATGAAACAGAAAGGAAGAAAAAGAGTTGATTGGTGATGTCATTCATTCATTCAACCTTGCACACATTTCATTCTAAGAAAGGGCTTGAGGTAGTACGTGTGTAGTAATAAGCAGTGGACAAAATGCTGTTTGCATGCATAATCTCTTTCAACTTCTCACTCACCCTAAAGGGAAGTAGGGGAGGTTCAGAGAAGTGGTATAAGCACCAGAAATCCCGTGACTGGTGCGTGAGGATTTGGAGTGAACCTCTCAGGTAGTGTGATAGAATGGGCAGAGCACAGATTCTAAGCCCAGATTTGGTGTGGTGAGTCCAAATTCTAGTTCTGGCTGCTCTGACTACTAACAAATAACCTCGCTGGCCTCTTAGAGCATCAGTTTCGTCATCCATAAATGAGGGCTGTTAGGAGGATTCACTGAGATAATGGGTTAG
This sequence comes from Carlito syrichta, assembly GCF_000164805.1. Lineage (NCBI taxonomy): Eukaryota > Metazoa > Chordata > Mammalia > Primates > Tarsiidae > Carlito > Carlito syrichta. Next base: position 398,437 of record NW_007246654.1, on the reverse strand, counting down.
TCTTCAGGGCAAGTGGATACTTCCTAGGTTTGAGTTTCCTTCCCCTCTGGCTTCTTTAGTGCGCTTGGTCCCTGACAGTTTGCACTGCATATTTCATGATGGCCCAAGAATGTGCTGTTGGGAGGACGATAAGTCCGTAGACTTTGAGATGCTGGGCAGGTGCCCCCCGCCCTGGCCCTTGGTGTTTGGCTCCTTCAAGTCCTCACTTCATCATGGGAATTCTGGCTACAAGACTCGCCTCCTGTTCACCTCCTGCCTGCCCTGCCCTTAGTTTACCTCTGGTGTTTCCCAGCTTGGCCGTGTCATCCGCAGTCCCAGCTCATTGCGGATTCCCTGACCAGGGCATTCTGGGAAGGCCACCGAGCTGAGCCTTCTCGTGATGGGAAACGTCCAGACATGTGAGGGGAATGGGAAGAGTGACTTGTCTTTGGTGCTGGAGAGGCCTCAGCAAAGGTGTGGGGAGAACGGGTAAGATGCACGAGCAGAGCTGTTGGCAACTTTTGGCTGTTGACACAATAGGAAGATGGTGTTTGTTGAGCACAGATTTGAGTGGGAGAGGCTGGGGACAGGGTGTTGAGTTAGGAGGCTGTTGTAATGGTTCAGGCCTGGGGTAATGAGGGCCGGGGGTGGTAGCAGAGGGAACAGAAAGAACAAACACAAGAGCCGTGAGGACTCGATGAAGGGCTCGTCTGGGGAAGAAGTCCTAGAGCCCAGAGTCCAGGGACAGTCTGCAGGAGGACAGGCACAGGTCATGGAAGTGAAAACAGGTGGGGCCCACATCAGGCACTTAGAAGCCCCAGGACTGTGGCTCGGAGCAAGGCAGGAGGCTGACAATCGAAGGCGAAACCCCAGAGATGTGCTGCCTGTTTGACGGCACCCCAATAGTTCACTTGTGGGCTAGTCTGGTGCAGAGGGAGCTGGGAGGTGTCTGGGCCCGTCCTTTTTTTTTTTTTTTTTTTTTTTTTAATCTAAACTCAAACTTTCTTCCCACCTAAGCTACTCTCTGCTGGAAAAAGTACATATTTCTCTAAACCTGATGAGATCAGTCAGTGAACATACTGAGCCAGGCACTGTTCTGAGTGATGTGAATGAGGGAAAGCTAAGAAGACTGTCTTCTGCTGGCAGGAACAACAAGGAAGCAGGTTATTCCAGCCCAGAGAAACTAGGAACAGTGACACAGCCAAGCCCAAGCTTGTAGGAACCGAGAGACAAGAGGAACTAGTTCTGGCTGGGAGAATTGGAAGGACAGTGTCACCCAGAAGGTCCCGCTGGTGTTGCAGAAGAAGCAGGAGCTTGCCAGGCAGAGAAGGGAGAAAGGGTGCTCCAGGCCGAGAGTCCCTGATGATCATGGCGGTGTCAGGCAGCACAGCCCAGAGGATCATGGATGTGTGAGAAGATGCTCAGCATCATCAAGAATCAGGGGAATGGGAACTAGAACCATGGCACGCTCCTGTTTCACACCCCTTTGGTTGGCGGAGTTGAAGAAGTCTAACATTACAGTGTTGGTGCAGATGTGGGGCAAAGGAATGCTCATCCACTCTTGGCAGGGGTATAAATTGCCCCAACCTCTCTGGAAAACAATTTGCCATGACCTGGTAACACCTGGTAATCTTCATGCCCTTTCCAGTGATCCAACTACCACCTGTATACATCGGAGAGAAACTCTTGCCCTGAGCACCAGGAGACAAATACAGGAGACACATCCACAGAAGTACAAATTGCAACATGCCCAACCAGAAATAATCTCAATGTCAATCAAGAGGATGACAGAGAAACAAATCATAGAATTTTCTTACAGTGGAATACTGTATGGTAGTGAAAATACACCTATTGCTACACGTAGTGATGCAGATAAGTCCCCAGAGCATATTAAGCAAAAGAAACAAGACTCAGAAAAGCCATTAGGATGAGTATATTGATATAAAAGTCCGAACACAGGTGACACCAAACAGGTTATTGCTCACCTACACACATAGGTGGTTAAACTATGAAGAAAAGCAAGGAAGTGATGATCATAAAACTCCAGACAGATGGGTGTTATTCCTGTGGAGTGAGGGAGATGTGTACCGTGTTTGTCAGGCACCAGCAATGTGTTCTGTTTATTCAGCTGATGTCCACTTGTTGTGATTATTGAACCTGCACAGATAAATTGTTTGTACTTTTTAATGCATTTGCCTGTTTCCCAATGAGATGTTACACAACCCTTGCAGCTCTGGATGACATTGACCTGGGCGGGGTTGGAGACAAAAGCATGGTCCTCCCATGCCATGTAAAGAATTCTGATTTTATGTTGTTTTTCTGAACCAGAATATTTTAGGAAGCTAGCGACATTCAGGATATGTCTTAGGCATATAAAAAAGGAACTACAGATGACCATAATAAAAGGATTATCCTAGAGGTCCACCTTTTTTCCCCGGATTTCTGTTTCCAGGGACCTTCCAGCTCAGAAAACTGGCGGAGCTCAGAGCAAGACTAGACTGAGTCTTGACAGGTCAAGAGGAAATGGTGCTTAAGAAACATGGTCCTCTTGTTCATCTTGGGGATATTTTTCTTTGCCTGCAAAAAACCAGGCTGTGGGCTAAGCCAGCCTTGCTTCACTGTGCATGGGTCTTCTCAGGGGCAGTCACATAGAATGTCCTGGCAGCTGAGTGGAGAGCGTTCTCCACTCAGAGGACAGGTCTTCTCCAAGGAAACAAAGGAAAGGATGGTGAGGGCTAGAGGTATGATGTCACATAGTCATGCAGACAACAGTGACAGACGTGTGCATGGCACAACATGGCCTCCTGTACCTGAGGACTGCTTGTCTTCTCCTCTGCCACCCCTGCCTCAGGCACACCAGCGAATTGGATTGCAGGCCTCTCACAAAGCTCCGCAGGGCATGTAAGGCATCAGCCTCCCAGAACCTCTCAGCTTAGCAGGCTAGGTAAGGCAGGCATTGCAGTGGCCCAGGGGAATGTGCTAAGAACCCAAAGAGAGATGTTAGCAGCATGGTAAATTAGGTGGTAAAATGCATCAAGCTGTCTGTCCCCCTCAATTTCAGGCTGGTTGATGCTGGATTTGCTTTTGCACATTTGTATGGAAATACATCTTTGCTGTGGCTTGTAATTTTCTAGTTGAATAACTTTAGGGTAGGCCTACTTTGGAATTTAATTATTCTTATGCTGGGAGAGCTTTGCTGAGGTTCAGTGCTCAGAAGAGTGGACAGTTCTAAACATCTTATGACACTCACCACAGGGCCCCATTGGTTGCAGTATATCACTGTTTTGAGGGTTGTGTGATAGCATTCTTGTATCCTGATGGTCCAGGAATCAAGATGGAATGATCTCAAATCAAATTCTGCCCTGCTGCTAATCATACCAGGAGAAGGTTTTTTTATCTATTGGATACCTAACCAGAGGTTTTAAAGTCAAACCCTAAATTTGGCAACCCTAATGCATGGGTTCCACAGTGCTTTTTAGTAGTGAAGACCCAAACTAAATATGAAAATCCGACTGCAGATTCATTGTATACTAAATGATTGAATCTCTATGAATTGCAATAGTAATATAGTCCTACAGGGAAATTATGAATTGAAGCTTCTCAGAATTAGTCTTTTCAAAACCAAGGCCCAGTGTAGGAACACAGTATGTGACTGTCTAGAGTTGGTGCTGAAAGGGCTCAGAGGCTTCCTGGGTTCTGCAGAAAAGGGAGCTGAGATTGATTAGTAATGTCTACTTTGGGTTCAGGAAGGGGAAGAACATCCCAAGTGCCACATTTTTATAACCTAATCGTTTCCTAGCTACCTCCCAGGTGCTGGGTGCTATGTTGGGTTTTTTTCCCAATGTTCTCTCCATTTGCCCTCACAACAATTCTTCAGGTAGGTGATAGTGCCATTCCCATGGGAAAATGTTCAAGGAAGGATGTTAAGGACACAAAAACAGGATACAAAATGAAACATAAAATACAATTATAAGTGAATTATGAGTATTTAAAAACAAATGTTAATGTGTATGGAAAGGAAGAGCCTGGAAAGAAATACATCATAGCCAGGCTCGGTGGCTCAGCCTGTAATCCCATGCCTTGGGAGGCTGAGGTGAGTGAATTGCCTGAGCCCGTGGGTTCGAGACCCGCCTAGGCAACTTGGTGAGACCTCATCTCTACAATAAATCAAAAAATTAGCTAGGCATGGTAGTGCGCGCCTGTAGTTCCAGCTACTTGGAAGGCTGAGGCAGAAGGATTGCTGGAGTCCAGCGGGTCGAGGCTGCGGTGGCCGGGAGCAGCCACTGCACTCCAGTCTGGGTGACAGAATGAGACTCCAACTAAAAAAAAAAAAAAAGCAAGAAATATATCATAATGCTCATAAAGGTTATCACTGGGTATTAAGATCGTGGCTGGATTTAATCTTTTTTCTTTGTGCTTATCTGCATGTTTTCTATTTTTCTGCAATGACCTATATTCCTTTTTCAAGCATACACAAATTATGTATGTGAGTGGGTGTGTGCATTTTTAAATGTTACATATATAGAGCTTTGGTGGCATGCTTTTTTTCACTTCATAAATTCACCAGAAACATTAATTACTCCTCCTCAGCATAACTTTTAAGTAGCTATTCAGCATAGTTCTAAACCTTTTGCTTTATCTGGGCAGAAAAGTTTGAGCAGCAACCCTCATGACCACCTCCTCAACTTCTAATACTAGACAAACTCTAACCTTCTTCTGAAAGGAGGAGCAGCAGATGAAAACCCACCAGGAATCTGCAAGGCTGCACAGCCCTTCTGAGGTGTCCTAGATCATCTTACTGGAGAGTCTTACTTTAAGACGCTTAGAAATGTTCCCATGTCTTCCACCACCATTCAAGAAGACTTGGCTTCTGTAAAATAAGAACAGGCACTTATGAAGAGGGAATCAGCTGACATCTGGAAAGATTCCATGGAATCTAGAGCTTCTCCAGTGAAGGGGCTGAGATTGTACATAGAGAGCCCTTAGTCCAATGCCCGTGATCATTCTTAGAATAAAACTATACTTGTTATAACCCATCACACATACACACGCGCGCGCGCGCACACACACACACACACACACACACACACACACACACACACACACCCTATTTTTCTAGTGTTTTAGCTTATTAGGAGTTATGCCAAGTGGGGATTTTTAAACTTCCAGATTGTACAATTCTGCCAAGCCAGACCCTTCTCTGCCTCTCCGTAGACTCGAGTAGGTTGTTGAGTGAGACCTGAATGTGGCCTGGGCACTGCTGAGCCAGTGGAGGCCCCGGGCGGCTGTCACTCTGCCGCGTGCCTGTTCCACTCGGGTTGCTTTATTTTTCTGGTGGGAGCCATTGTAGTTTGCATGTTGGAACTGGGAAGGGCTCCATCTGGCTTGCAGCCAAGGGAATGGAGAATTCCTTCGGACTTAGGTAGCCTGACAATGAACATCATTGCTCCCGAGTAAATACATTTCAAGTCCTGGTCCCTTGTAGCAGTGGGCCCAGTCAGTTTTCTGGCACATGTGTGCCTGCCTCATGGGAGCCAGATGTGTTTGAAACCCAAAACACAGGCCAGAAAACCAGGAGGTGACCTGCTGTGTGACTAACAGGGAGCAGTCTGTCCAAGTACGAGCATTCCTTTGCATGTTCTCAGGTGGTCTGACTTACGAAGCTCTGACAGGCACAGAGGCCAAAGGAAGCCAAGAGCAGGAACTGGCATTCACCAGGCAGGTGCCAGGTGACAGGCACAATGCTGGACATTTCGAGAACATTGTTGTTTGATCTCCAAAACAGCTCTGCAAGGAAAGGATTATTACTCCAAGTTTTCCAAGCAAGGCACCTGGAGCTGTGAGTGGCTTTCTTAAATAATGAAGACAGGTTTCAAACCTAGGCAGAGCTGGGTTTGAAAGCTTGCCCCTTTTCCGTTATTCTGGTTTTTCTCCAATCTCTTTCCATCAGATCTTAGAGATACGTGTTTATGGTCCATAACAGTGTTGTGTTGATCAGGAAGAGAAAAAGTGAAGTGAAAGGGTTGATTTAACACAAGCATCTTAAAGCCAGACTGACAGATGTAGATTTCTGGAGAGATAGATCTGGGTGTCTAGATTTGGACTTAGTGAGTGGTCTCTGGGCACGGGCTTGCTACAACGAAAGGAGCGGAACCCATGCTCCTCCTTGCTTTAGAGGGCAGAATGAGAGCAAACGGAGCCAGCTGTGACACAAAGAATTTCCATAAAAGGTAGGGAAGAAGCTCCTGGCCTCAAGAGCCTGAAGTTGGAAGAAATGGCGCACGTTGAGACTTGTGTCTTGCTTTCTAGTTCTTGGAGGAAGCTGGGGTGATATGATCAAGTTCATTCATTCACCAGCATGATGTATGTAAAGCATCTAGCTCAGTACGTAAGGATGGCTTCCCTTTTGCATGGAGAGGTAGCTAAGAGATGCACAGATACTCCCCATGTAAACACAAGTGCAACCAATTGCAACCATTTGGAAACATCAGGACATGAAGTGTGAACCATGGCTAGGGCATGAGCACCCTGATGGCTGCAGAATCTTTTTAGAGTGCTTTGAAATCAGATGGCTCAAAGGCAAATGGGAAAAGATAATGGAAAGGTGGGGGGGGGGAGGAAGCAGGTGGCCCTCTAGTACTCCAGGCAGAAGGGGTGTCCAGAATAAGTTTCCACACTCTTCTAGGATTCTTATCTTTCCGTGATCTGAAGAAAGCTCACAATAAAAGGTAAAGCTCCGTATGTGGAGTATTTGGGAGTTGGACTCAGGCGTTTTCGCTTTTGCTCACTTCTCTGGGAGCACTTTGATTCAGCAGGGCATTTGCACCATCAGTGGAAGAGGAAGCCTCTCCAGACCCTCGGCCAGCCATACCCCAACTGAGTATGCATTTGGGGCAGGGGCGTGAGGCATGCCGCAAGCTCGGCAGCAGTCTCCAGTGGGACAGGAGCAGCATGGAGGATTGGGCCTCGTTCCACGGGGGCTGGCTGCACCCTGGGATTCATCAGAGCAGGTTCACATGCCAGCAGGCAACTAGTGGGAGGGGCAGTGTGTGCAGAAGGATTCTGGCTCCTTCCTTCAGGAAGTGGGCAGGCCGGCTGGGCCTGAGTAGGAGTTCGGAACTAGAGAGCCAGGCATTCAACCTGATGGGGAGAGGCAAGGGGTTGCAGGCGGGGTGGAGCTGGGAGGCTGTGTGCTAAGGGGAAAATAGCAGCGCAGAGAAATTGCTTCCCATGACCGCCCCCCACCCCCAACGGGCATTGGAAGTGACTCCCTTTCATCTTAGGATCCTGAGGTGACTTGGCACCTAATCTGTTCGTAAACAATTGATGGATGAACACAGGAAGAAAGGAATAACAGTGGATTTATTTCAGGATTGTAGAATCGAAGCAGAACTTCGGCAGGTGGTCTCCAGTCACTTTGGAGGCCTCTGATGTCCTCTCTGAAGACTCCCTCTCCAACAGAAGCCATTCGGGATCCAGCACTGCCTCCTTTACCTCTTAGGAACACAAAGAGCCCCTTTTCTGCCATTGCCATGAGATCACAGTGGGGCTAAATTGTCCTTGGGAGGCAATGTAGTGTACTGGTTATGACAGAGAGTCTTCAAGTCAGTTTTCTCCCTCCTAGCTCGACATGTGTGTAATTTTGATACATACTTAACATCTCTGTGCCCGATTTCTTATTTGTAAAATTAGATCACTGTAGATCACTCCTGGGGAGATGATGTATGCTCCTGTGAACTGGGCACTCGTTAGTGCTGTGCGCTGGACCCGTGTTTCTCCTATTATTGATGCAGTCCTCACATCAGTACCCCCTTTGTGGATGAAGAGACAGACAGAAAGGTTGAGTCACTTGTCTAGGGCCTGCACCAAGTGAGGGGCAGATCCAGGATTCAAGTCCAAGGAATCTGACTCCAGGGCCCAGCCTGCAGGACACTGTTCCTTAACAAGTGAGCGCTTTTATTATTCATCAAGGTGATTGTCAGATTGCATGCTTTTAGTGATCTTTACTGAATGCTCAATCTTGGCCTAAGCAAGGCATTCTGTTTCATAGTGTATGTAGGATAATAAAAACCTATAACTTAGGAATGGACAGCAGCATTTGAGGAAAAATATGCTGGTTGCAAAACTCTTCTGGGTTTTGAGTTGTATCCAAAATGCTTACGGGAATTTTTGCTGTGGTTTTGGTTTTTTATGGTTATCCTTTGTTTTCTTCTTAGAAAATGCCTCTGTTGAAGATCTGCCTCTTACAAAAAAACTAAGATTGGGTTGGGTTTCAGGGACGATTAGTTTAATCCCTGTTGTGTTCCCCAAACCTCACATTTCCCTTCCAGCTGTAGATGGGTCTCCCTGCCTTGTCACATACCAGCCCAGAGCTTTCAAAGTCTCTGAGCCCCGGCGGGGTGGTGGGGGTGAGGGGTCCACAGTTCACTTCCTGCATATGGGGTTTCTCCCACCCCTGCGGCTGAGCATTTGCTCATGCCAAGTCTCCTCCAGGCCACCCTCGTTTCTCAGGGCCTCACCTTGAGACCCTGTGGCGTCCCACCACCTCCTCCCCCACCCCAAACAGCCTTGGCCGGTGCCCCCTTCGCCCTACTCTCCTCTTCCTTTGGATCTGCTAGAGTTCCAACCTCTCCATGGGAACGTTTGCATCAACTGGGTTCGGTTGCAGGCGACAAAAGCTTCTCCAGCCAGGCAAAACCAAAAGCCACTTAAGATGGGGAACTAGAAGCTTCCAAAACTGTTGGGGCATTGCAGGAGTGGCCTGCAGGCCCCCAGGAATGCTCTTTTGGCTGTTCCAGCCCACTGTTGTCTCTCCCATCTCTGATCCAGCTCATTCACTCATTCATTCATCTGGCATTCCTGGAGCAGAGGCAGTGCTAGCTGCTAGGGACAGGACACCAGGATAAATGAATAAAACATAATCTCTGTCCTCAAAGGACACCCAGGCTACTTACGCTCAATTGTGATGAATGCTGGAGACAAGCGCCATGAACAGAGCGAGGCAGGGCCCCCAGGAGGGAGCACCCAATGCGGTGTGGGACGCCTGAAAGGACCGCAGGGTTCACAGAGGGGAAGAGTCAGGCCTGTGCCCAGCCACGGGGGCACGGACAGGTGGCATGCTAAGGAACCTGATGTTCTTCTCTGTGGTTAGAATAGGGTGGGAGAGGGGCGGACCTGGGGAAGGAGGCTGGAGGGCTAAGCTGGTCTGGGCCAGGGGGCTTTGGGGAAGGACGTGACCGTTACGTGGTAGTTCCTTCTCGTGACTTAGTTGCACAGTGGTCAAGAAGCTAGACTCGCAAGCCAACCTGGCTGAGTCGAAATTCTGCTGAGTTCAAAGCCAACTTGCTGTGTGACCTCAGGAAGGCCGTTTTGCCTGTCAGAACCTTACTTTCCTCACTTGTAAAATAGGAAACTTAACGGTCGCCACTTCACAGGGTGAAATGAGTTAACTTGCAATGACATCTCTAGGCCAATACATGGCCAGAGCCACTGTCCGCTGCTAGCCTTGGCTGTTGTTTAACGCCTGACTCTGTACCAGGCATCCTGCTGGGTTATTTTCCATAAATTCTCTCAATCAATCCTCACAGAGACTCTGTGAGGCAGATATTATTGATCAGTCTTACAAGGGAGAAGTCTATTTCTAGTTTCCTCTAGGAAATTTTAGACCCCTTCACAGGTCCTATTCTATTTTTGTCCCCCCGCCGTGCGCTGTTCCTGCTGTGGGAGCCCCGCCAGAGCAAGGGAGGAATAAGAGTCCTCCTGGAACCCTTAAAGAGGAAGGGACAAAAGTTAAATTTGGATTTCCACAGAGCCCATCATGCTCCTGCTTTAGTTACAGAAAAGGGATCCAACTCACTCTCACAGTCCCACACCTAGGCCCCATGGCAGATTTTTTGTCTGCCATGTGAATTTTGTTAAAGTCATAAAATTTGGCAGGAAGGAGCTTGGTAGAAGTGAGGGACCCAGCCGAGTGAGCAGGATGCTCTGGAAGTAAGCAAGAACTCAGGACACGTCCTGCCCCAGGAGAGGCTGCCAGATACCCTCCACCCCTTACCTTCATCAAGGACCTTCCAGGGGTCAGTGGCGCTTGTGACCCTGAAGCCTCTCTTCCCCCAGGTCCGGTGTCATCCCCAGCTGCCTAGTAGAAGGAACTGGCACCATGTCCCTCTGACCTTATATTTCCTCCACCAAAACCTGAATTTTCCGTATTCTTTCCTAGTAAAATGAGCAGGGCGTTTGCTCAGCTGTGCATTCAGTTCTTGCTTTAAGAAAGCCTGGCATTGCTTGGAAAGGGGCAGGCAGGCAGGAGGCCTGCGTTTTCCACTCGGTGCCAGGCTGTGCCATGTGCTTCAGGGACACTGTCCACTGACTCCTCCCTGCGGCCTTCTGAGGGAGGCGCTGGTGTCCCACTCTGCAGATGAGAAGGTGGAGGCTGAGCGGAGCCCAGCCAAGTCCAGAATCCTGTAGGGACCAGGTGGGGCTCTTCGGTGGAGGTGAATCCTTCTCATCTCCATGCCAGTTTCTGTCTTTCAAGTCTGTGGTGGCTGCTGGTGTGATCCCAAGCAGCCCACCCAGGCCCACCTGACTGAGGAGAATGAGCGTTGTCCCTGGTCCTGAATCCTCTTCCTCATCAGAAGGGTGAGCCAGGCAGGATGGATGGCCACTGAGGCATAGCCTGAAAGAGGAACAGCACAGGCCTTCAGCACACCTCCACATACATTAGCTCATGTCATCACGGGAGGAGGCGCCGGTATCCCCATGTCACAGGCGGAGACCTAGGAGCCAGCTCACGGGAGGGCTGGAACTTAAACCCCGGCCTCCCCACTGCAAGTGGCCCGCCTGTGCCATCAGAGAAAAGGGCTTCAGGGCGGACGGTCACAGAGGGCTTTCGCCGTGCTGGGCAAGCCCCAGAACTTACCTTGCAATGTGGCTGCCTGAGGTCAGTGGGGTGGGGACGATCCCCGCTCTACAGGTGGGCAAAATGAGGCCTGGAGAGGCTACGTCACTTAAGCAATGACCGAATTAGGGAAAAAATGGAGAAGGAATTTTTTGGTGGTGAGGATAACCAGGCCCTGGTTTATACATTCTTTGAGGCTCTGCGGCTTGTTCATCTCGAGGACTGTGTAGGCTTCATTGGGAGCTGCCCCACCTCCCGGGGCGGGATGCCAGGCAGGCCATCTGCTTCTGGGCTGGGCCCCCTCCCACAGTCATTGCCTTCTCCCTGAACGACTGGCTCCCAACTGGCTGCAGCCGTTCAAGAAGTTCCAGGAAAAAGATCTTCGCCAGCCTCCTCTGCAACCTAATTTTTGCTGCTGTGGGTATTGCCTTGTCTGCATAAATGGCACTGCTGATTTTCCGCTGCTGCTCTTTGTCGAAGCTGTGGAATGTGAGAGGAGGAAGGAGGGGAATGAACCCCTTTCCTTGGCACCTGCTCAGGGCTGTGTCTGCTCTGGGACAGATATCATTCCCTGTGTCCCCACTCTGTTCACGGCAGCCCTGCGATCCTCACAAAGCTGTTATAACGTCAGACCCAGTCACCGCCCTGGGTTCCACCGCTCTGCTGGAGGAACGCACCCAGCTTCCTGACGTCGCCCCAGGCCTGGGGCACATGTCTCATGCCCCTCCTCCTCCACGCTATGCTTTCGGCTCTCAGCTTCCTTCCATGCCTGGAGGAGGCATGCTTGTGCGTCTCTGCAGGCCCCTGCACAGGGCCGCTCTCATCTGCCATGGACTTTGGTTCTCAGGTTAAACACTCGAGGGGCCTTCCCCGGCCAGCCCCTCAAGTCTGCATCGGGGGGGCTCTCCCACCCGTCGACCCTCTTTGCTCATGTGTAGGTTCCCTGCCGAGCAGCTATGGACTGTGTACAGTAAGGGACAACAGTGTTTGCTCATCTTTGTGCCTCGGGCCTTGGCATGTACGAGCTCTCAATCATACGTCTAGACCTAGCTGAAGGACAGTAGGAGCCACGGTCACTGCCAATCCGTGGGGCCCAGGTGGCTTCCTTTCCACATTAATGCTGAGGAGGCAGGCTCAGGGCTGCCAGCGACCTGCCCAGGGTCCCATGTGGTCACACCGGTCATCAAACCAGGTTATTCTGGCTTCAGTTTGCCCTCTGTTCACAACCCCTCTGCCACGGGATGTGCATCTGCTCTACACCTTGGTTTCTCGGTGCTCTTCTTTTCAGAGCAGAAATTTGACCACAATGTCTTGGGAAACCCCAGAAGAGAAGCTTCCGAGTAGCGAACAGCACACACCCAGTGGTGAATACAGAAGTTTCCTCAGAAAGCCTGGAGCTGGGGGCTGTCCCTTTACCCAAAGGGACAGACATGAACACACATAGCTCAGGACATCGCCAGTTACGTTCACGGCCACAAGGCGAGAAGCTGAAAGGCCAGGATGGGAAGGAGGACTGAAGAGAGGAAGTTTGGGGGAGGGGTGATGGCGGCTCCACCTACGGCAGGTGTGTAGGGAGGGAGGGGGCTGTGCTGACAGAGGATGGGGCATAGCAGAGAGAAACCGGATTGCAGCCTGACTCAGAAATGCAGCACAGGCGGGCTTCCAGGAGATTCCCTCCCCTGGGCTGGAGCTCCAAGTCTGGGAACTGCAGACCTGGTGGGGGTCACCCAGTCCATCAGTCCACCCTCACTCAGCTCCCACTTTGCAGAAACCTGTTTCTTAGCTGGGGATTTAGCAGTGACCAAGACAGACAAGACCTCAGCCCTCACAGAACACATTCTAGTGAGGGGGGAGGCAAAGAAAACATGGCGGTGGAGAAGTAATTTTAAATAGTGATGAGTGCTGAAGAGACTGCTTCAGGTCCGGTGGTCAGAAAAGACCTCCCTCAGTGAGAGACCCACATGACAGACCAAGCCGGTATGCAGAGATTGGGTGGGGGGCCAGGGTCTCCAGCAGAAGCCTCAGCTGGTGCCAGAGGCTCTGAGTTGGAATGTGCTTGCCAGTGGTTGCTGGAGCTGGCTGGAACCATCCCATGAGAGCCAACCATGCCCATCCCTCTCAACTCGATTTTCATGATGTCACGTTGACAGCTCGATACCAGTCATGGCTAGAACATTTACACCCTGGGAACTGGCAAGTGATACACACTGGCTGTTAAACACTCCCAGTTGTTAAACATTTAGCAGTACACCCCTGATGGGCACATCTGGGCCCCAGAAAGGAGGCTTTGGAACCCGGGAACAGGATGGAGAAGTGGGGGGTGACGGGGCACTTCCGAGGCAGACCAACTTCATTCTGTTGCACTGGGTAAGCCTCTGCAGGGTTTAAGGCAGAAGGCTTAACATGATTCCATTTCACTTCATGGGACACATTTTGCAAAACAGACTGAGGTCCAGGGACCAAGTAAATGTGGCGAGCCGGCAGGAAGGGGAGGCTGATTTATCTGAATTGGGGTCCAGACAGGATCTGAATCCAGGGACTAAGGAGGAATCCACTGACTGCAGCAGAAGCTGAAGAGCAGAATGAATCCAAGTGTTGGAGTGTGGCTCTAAGGATGCTGACCAGGGCTGGAGACGGGCATGGAGGTGGGGGGCAGCTGGGAGACCAAACCTGTGAGTACTATGTGGAGAGAATGGCTGTGGCGGCCTCCACCACCTGCAGTGGGATGGCCATGTTGCTCAGCTCCTTTCCAGAAGGAAGGCAAGCTCCCGAGGCTGCCACACCTCTGGATAGAACCCGTGATCTACCCAGCATGTCCCCCAGGGAAATTAGCAGCTCCAGTATGGTGGTAAGTTTCCACAGTGGCTGCATTCCCGCCACTGTTAAGTACTATGTAGTCTCTGAGCAGCATAACTGTCTGAGCCTAATGCTGTGATTACAGCAGATTCTTCTCCACTTTGGGTGTACATCAGAGCCACTGGGGAGCTTTTCCAAGCCCAGGTCAATTAAACCAGGGGTGGAACCCAGGCCTCAGAGTTTTTGAAAGCTCCCCAGAGGATTCCAATGTGTGGCCAAAATTGAGAAACACTGGATCAGAAGGAATTTCTGAAGCGTAAGAGAACAAGTATTTTTCCACATGTGGACTTGGGGGTGGATTCTGTTGACAGGCAAGTCCAGGCACGATGAAAATGCCTTGTGCCATTTCTTTGATTGCTAACTGAACTCCTGAAGTCCTCCTCTGCTGGGTGGCCCCTGGCTGTGGAGAGAGGTTGACAACTTGCATGATCCAGCCCGATCACTTGTCTGTCTGTATCAACTGTGGGCTGGATTATTCCAGCAGCTGCCGCGTTCCCAAAGGATGTTAAAGCACTTGAACCATCCTTTCTGGAAGCGTAGCCTCTTTTGAAGATGGAAGATGATGGCTAGTTAGAGGTTCCAGCCATGCTGCTCAGTAGCTGAGGAAAACACAGGAAAGAAATCCCATCAGCTGACCCCAGAAATGTCAAGTGGGCAGGTGTGATTTTCTCAAATTGATGCCTGATCAAGTGGAGGTGGTTAGCGCAATGAAGAGGGTGAGAAATATTTCTCTTGTGTTTTTAGAGAAAGGGCAGAGAGGACTGATGCCAAAGGTGATTTGGAAAATGAGGCTAATGCTGGTTCTTTGAGTGATATTCACAATACAGTATGTAGCATGATCAAACAAACTGGTGCTGTTCTGTCCTTATACAGCTTGGCAGAGAAGAGTCATAGAAGAAAGCAGGCTTTTGAGCGAGGTGTTTATTTACTCAGTGCATATTCACTGGCCCCTGCTCAGTGCCGCTAGGCTGGGTGCAGCTCTGGGGTCCTGCCCTCCAAGAGCCGAACTCAAGGTGGAGGGAAGCCAGAAAGCCAGCCAGCAAGTAAATAACCAGAACAGGGGTGTCAGCTGGTGTCAGACCAGCGTAACTGTCTGAGCCTAACGCTGTGATAACAGCCGATGCTTCTCCACCTTGGGTGTACATCAGAGTCACTGGGGAGCTTTTCCAAGCCCAGGTCAATTAAACCCGGGGTGGAACCCGGGCCCGGGGAGGGGCTGCCCTGGATGGGATGGTAGGGGCCCTCTTCACAGCAATGTCTGTCCTGACATTATGGCAGCCTCTTAAGACCCAAAAGCCAGGGGTGACATACTCTGATTGATGTTTTACCAGCTTGCTGTGTGACCCAGGCAAGTTACTTAACTTCTATGAATTTCACTCTCATCTGTAACAAAAATAAAGCATACAATGATTGGGGGATTAGAAGTCTTGTTATGTGAAGTGAATAGAGGAACTGACACATAGTAAAGCTCAGTAAGGTGGCCGCTGTTCCCCTCCTCCTCCTCCTCTCCCTCCTCCTCCCCCTCCCTTCCTCCTCCTCCTCTGTGTCCCTTTCCACATCACCATCAGCAGCAGCCATTGGTGGGTATCACTCACAGCATTACTCCTTGCCTGCAGGGGACCCGGCTCCCCATGGGTCTTCTGCTAAGAACACAAGTCTTGACAATTCGAAAGTAGGAACCTAAATGTTTAGGTTCCTAAATGCCCCCTCATTCACCCCCTAGGGGGGACCCACACTGGTAGACGGTCTGGCTGCTGCATGCCGCCTGAGGCATGGCATTAATTAGATCATGTGATCCTCAGAGCATCCTGGAAGGAGATCCTAGTCTTGCAGTTTTACAGGTGAAGCAAGGAAACTTCGCGGGAAGGGCGCTTCGCCTGAGAACAGGGAGAGCCAGGACTCCCTTCTGCCTGACGTGGATCCCCATTTCAACAAGCAGCCCCTCTTGTGACAGCCAAGCAGTCTGGGCCTTGCCTTCCTAACAGGCTCCCTCTTGTCCCTCCAGGGCCCTCGTCTTTGTGTCTCATGGAGCTGGAGAGCACTGTGGCCGCTATGAAGAGCTGGCTCAGATGCTGATTGGACTGGATCTGCTGGTGTTCGCCCATGACCACGGTGAGTGCCCCGGTGCTGTCGAGCTGGCTGGAGCCTGATACTGCGGAGAGCTCCCTTTCTAGTCCAGCTCACCTCCGTCATTGTCCTTTTCAGTTATTCTGTTCTCCACCGATGTTTCTAACTAAAAAGACGTAGTAATGCAAACGAGATGTATGTCTGGGCAACAGGTTCTGTTGAGTCTGCGATTGAATGCAAGTGGATCAGAGAATTCCACTGAAAAAACAAGTGGGACGTGTTTATATGGGAACTTGCCCCAGGCCAAAGAACCCTCTCCTGCATGTATAAAGTGCAGTCTCTCAAAATGGGCCCTGGTTTTCTCACAAGTGTCTTCAAATGGATGCCGTGCAGTCAGCTCAAGTACAGTTTAAACTCCAGTTTAACCACAAGAGGCTCACAAAGTGTTTCGAAGCAGGAGACTAGTAAAGTCTCAACAGGCCATATTGGTTACAAGAAAGCGCCAAACACATACATACATACACACACACACTTATACATAGATATGTATGCACATATATGTATACATAGATGCACACACATATACACATACACATGAGCACACACATGCATATACTTATACACACGTACACATAAACACACTCATGCACGTATATACACATATACACATGCATATACTCACATGCACTTGTACACATATATCCACACATACATACATGCACACACATATACATCCACATAACACATGCACATGGGCACACACATGCATGTGCACGTGTGTACACGAACACACGTGTATGCTTACGCATATACATATATGCATACATATGCATATGCACACACATGTATACACATTCATACATACACATGCACACACAACACACAAGCATCCACATACACCCATACACCTATATACATATACACAGGCACACACATACACTATACACACTTACACATGCACACATATATAATACACACATACATACACGCACTCATACACATACAAACACACACACACACCCAGGTTGAGTCTTTGATTCTTTGTCACGTAACAAAATCCACGTCAGCCACTAAAATGCAGTGTTCATTGCCTGAGTCAGTATGTAGTTTCTGAATCATGTTTGTGGCATTCTCCATGGCTGGGAGTCTCCTAGTTTAGTTCTTTCTTTACCGAACAGCCTTTAAGTGAAGAATTCCCTGTGGCTGAACATGGTGCTTTCTTCACAGCTTCAATGTAAGATTCTATCATCCTGGCCCAGATTCAGACATGTTGCTTCTGTTTTATCTGATTTGAAAAACAGGCAATTAAGTGATGTCGCTGGAAAGAGGGACATGGGAGCAGTGACAGAGGCCTGGGGGGGTGGTTCTTGTAGAAGGAGGCAAGCTGGATCTGTACAGAGAGGCTACATGGGAGAGGAAAAGCTTGCTGGGGCGTTGTGTACGTAAAAGACTGCCAGTTTGATTTGCCAAGAGCCCTTTGAAGCTAGACATATGCAAGCGTCTTCCTAATTGAGAGTATTGACGAGATTCTTTCTTATTACAGTTGGGATGTTCTTTAGAGCTCTGCAGACTGTCCCCGTCATATTTGTGAGTCTGTCTGAGAAATAGCATCTGGGGATTAAACCTGAGACTTTCCCTGTGGGGACTGTGTCCTTATGAACTGTGACACGTCTTCACCGTGGAGAGGTCTAGGAGAGGAGTGCTTTTTGTCCTGTTGCATTTGTCTTCATCAAAGTTTGCTGTAATCGTCTTCGAAATGTTCTGGAGACATCCCAAGAGAAAGAATATGTGTCTTATGCAACTAGAATTTCAAGCATCTGCTTTGTATCTCAGCATCAACCTCCTTCTTATCAGATCCACTGGGCCAAATCCGTGGGATTAAGTAAATGTTGTTCCTTATTTATTTTGTCTGACTGTGACATTTTGCAAAACAATTTTAAAAGCTCCTCTTTTAGAGCAAAGGGAGAAAAGAAACAATCCACCTTTTGATGTTTCCAGAATAACATCTGAAGTTGAGGCGAAGTTCTCTGTGACATGACATTCTAAATATAGTGTGGAGATGCTTGTTTGTGTTCACCTGTTTCAAGTTCTTTGAATGACTCATTGGAAAGCTCTCAGGCAAGTGCCTGAGGGAGGTGTTTTATTCAAGAAATGAATCCAGTTGACAGTGCATGTGTGGTTTTTGTTGTTTATAAATGAAAATGACTGTGACCTACTCAGTAAAAGGAAGCTGGGTAGGTGGGCTGCCATTCCAGGGATCTCGTGCAGGCTGGAGCAGGAGATATCAATGCCCAGTGACTTTTGCTTTATTCCTTTCTTGCTGAGAAGTGTGTTCATAAGTGAAGAAGGAAGGATTTGAACCCAGGAGTGCTGGTTTGCAAGCCTGGCCCCTTTCAGTTTCTATGTCTTGATGATTCTAGGAGCAAATACCTAGAGATACATGCAGACTGCATTCTTTCCAATATAGTTTTTATTTTATTTTATTTTATTTTATTTTTTGAGTTGGAGTCTCACTCTGTCACCCAGACTGGATGGAGTGCAGTGGCTGCTCCTGGCCACCGCAGCCTCGACCTGCTGGGCTTCGGCGATCCTTTCGCCTCAGCCTTCCAAGTAGCTGAAACTACAGGCATGCGCTACCACGCCCGGCTAATTTTTTGATGTATTGTAGAGATGAGGTCTCGCCAAGTTGCCCAGGCGGGTCTCGAACCTGTGGGTTCAGGCAATCCACACACCTCAGCCTCCCAAAGCTCTGGGAGGATTACAGGCTGAGCCACCGAGCTTGGCTCCAACATAGTTCTTAAATTTACATAAAACAAATATTGGAAGATTATCTGGGCATTCACTGTGCACATTGGAGATACACTGAGGACTAAAAACATAGAGTTAAAACCGCTGCTGAAGGGCCCGTGGCCCCTTCATTCCCCCCCAGTGCCCAAACCTCCCGTGCCTTTAGTCAGGTCACCATCCCACACTCAGGGTGTCGTCAGAAGCATGCTGCTGCAACCTGCACCCCAGACAGCAAAAGGATTCAGACTCAGACACACTCAGGTCCAGGCCTTCATTTAGCAGTATGTCCAAGCCTGTGATCTGGACCTTGTTTAACCCTCCCAAGCCTTAATTTTCTCATCTACCAAATGGGCCAGACACTGCTGCCCTATAGTAGGAGGTTGCCATGAGATAATGCATGGAAAGGGCCCAGTGGGCTGTGGTACCTTCTTCCCCTTCTCTCTGCCATCTCTGAGTCTCCTCCAGCCACAGTGTAGACCCACTGGTGTGCTATGTGCCCAGGTGAGTGTGACCCCAAGGCTCTGAGCAGGACCAGCAAAGTCAAGGCTGTCTAGTCAGGGCCACGGGCTTCTTGATATCGCTGCCCGAGCAGGTTGGGCCATGTCTCAGGCCTGCAGAGGCTGCGTTGAAGACACAGTGAAGCCATGGATAGGAAAGTGCTTTACGAAGTCAACAGAGCTACCTGCAGCAGTTTCATTGCTGGTTTCTATATCACAGTTTATAGAAACACTGTCTTCTATAAATCTAATGCTAACTGAGTTTATTGCGGTGAGTCTCATTGCTCAACGCCATTACAGTATTTCATTGTTTAGACCGAAACCTCAAGATGCCGTGGTTGCAGCAGTCTGACTGTGTCTCTCAGCTTGCCTGGTAGACTGGTGTGCTTGGAGGCATGCTCAATAAGCATCTAATTGAACTTTGTTTCAGAGTTTAGCCTTAGAACTTGTACGGAATGACCTCAGGGGTTTGGACAGCTTGCCAGCAGTGAAAATTATGATTTAGCCTTAGAATTTGTACAGAATGACCTCAGGGGTTTGGACAGCTTACCGGCGGTGAAAATTATGACTCCTGACATTTATCCATAGCATACCAGGCTCTGTCCTGGGCCCTTTTCATGTATTATCTCTAATTCCTCAGATCCATTAGTATTATGATCCCCATTTCGTAAGTGAGGACTCTGACTGTATCGTCAAGCAAACTCATTCTCATTGCACCAAAGCACATGCATTAGCAAAGGAAAGTTTCATTTTCCTTCCATGCCACATGCAGTCAGAGGCAGGAGTCAGGACCACGTGGCACCATCAGTGCCCAAGGTTCCATCTGTAGTCTTGCTCAGCCATGCCTACTGTGCGTGTTGCTTTCATCCCCATAAAGATATGGGGTACAATTCAGGGCGAGGTATACAAACATTGATTATGCAGGTGCCCTTGTTGGTGCAGTATGCCTCTCCCTCCCCTAGCAGTTTTCCTCAACTGCCAATCCCACCCCCCACCCCACCAGTTTCCCACAACTGCCAAATGCTTTCTTATAGTATTATAATTGTTCAAGATCCGCTTATGAGTGAGAACATACGGTACTCTGTTCTTTGTTTTTTAGATCACTGAGTATGATTGGCTCCAAATCCATCCAAGTTGCTGCAAAGTCCTTATCTTTGTCCTTCTTTATGGCTGCATAATATTCCGTTGTGTATATTTACCACATTTTCTTTATCCAGTTCAGCTTTGATGGGCAACATGGTTGGTTCCGTGTTTTTGCTATTGTGCATAGAGCTGCAACAAACATACATGTGCAGGTATCTTTTTTGTAGAATTATTTGAGTTCCTCTAGGTATATTCCCAATAGGGGAATTGCTGGGTCATATGGAAGGTCAATTTCTAGTTCTTTCAGAAATCACCACACTGTCTTCCAAAGAGGTTTGCTTCAGCCTTCTAACAGGAAGATGAAGCAGGAAGCAAGAAAGAAGAGGCTGGGCTCCTATCAGCAAAGCAGACCTTTCTCAGAGGCCCCTGTCAGGTTCTAACTCTATCTCGGCCATCTCTGGGTCATGTGGCTCTGCCTAGCTGCAAGGGAGGCAGGAAAACATAACTTGTTAACTGCTAACTCAAACAATGCAGGCTTCTATTAGTAAGAAAAAAGCAGAGAATGGACATCGCTGGTGGCCGTCCGTCCTCTGCCATACCACACTTCTACGTTTAGAATTTAAGAGAGCATTGCTCTTCTAAGTCACTTCTACTTCGTGTGTGTTCTGGGTGTTTCAGCTAACTCACAGGTTACTTCTCACCCTGTGGATCCCTGTGTCCTTTCATAAGGTTTTGATGTGATGGCTATTACTAGCATCCTCAATACATCGAGGTTCTAGTTCCTGATTGTGCATTTGCTGTGAGTGAGGTGTTCCATAAGGGGGAACGTTTAGACATGGTAACTGTCATCCTAATGGTAATGGAACCTTTCTCTCCCAGGAGAATGAAGCAGCCCCTCTCTAAATGTGTAGTATGCTATGGCATTTATTATCCTGTATGGTAACTATTTCTTTATGTCCAAGGCAGCAAGCTCCAGGCAGGCAAAGACTGTCTTACTGTGTTGTGTGTTTGCTCCTCTCCGTGGCCCCAGAACCTTCTCATCATCTCTGCTTAGCCCAGAACTGAGCAGAGAGTGCAGGCTTGCCAGTGTGTGTTGAGTGACTGGGAGGGTGCGTAAGCTACAATAGGTCAGATTAGAAGTGTTTTCAATATTAAGAGTAGAACACCCACTTTGAAGTATCTGCATATTCAGGAACTTTTGGGTCTCAGCATCATGGAAAGGATCCAGTAGAGTGGCTACTGGAACTCTGAGTAGGGTGGCCTAGGGACTGGGGAGCTGTCAAGGGATGCCCTTAAGTGATTTGGATGCTGTGCAGGAACAGGGGATCCACAGGGCCTGTAACTCAGGTGTGCCGAGGCAGGAGTGTGGCACCTCAGAGGCACAGGGGCTGGCAAAGTGACTGGGTTTTGTCGGTTGAGTAGGAGCTTGCCAGGAGAAGAAGGGCATTGATCAGTGACAGTCATGTTTCTCACCTTGGCTGCCACTGGAATCACTGGGGAGTCTTGAAAAATATTCATGCCTGGCTTCCTCACCTCTCAGACTCTGGTTTTTTTTTTGTGTGTGTGTGTGTATATATATATATATATATATATATATATATATATATATATTTTTTTTTTTTTTTTTTTTTTTTTTTTTTACTTTTGGTGTGGCCATATGCAGCCCAGGTAGAGAACCACTTTTGGGCAGAGGAGGCCACATGGATAAAACAGTATGGAGCTAGTGGAGATATTTGAGCAGGGAGGTCAGATTGCTGTTGAGAAGGGTTCTCAGGCCTGGAACCAGGGAGGGCCACCAGGGGACTTTGGGAATTGTCAGGAGAAGGGACACAGGGCAGGGCCCAGGAGTGGGAGGTGTGGGCAGGCAGAAGTGGAGGAGCTGCCACCACATCTGAGCAGGTGGAAACACCCGAAGATGGGTTTTCTGTGACATTCTAAATACAGCACGGAGAAAATCAGGGCTGATGTTCGCGAAGTCCCTCACTCTGTCAGCTGCTCACGGTGACTCACTGGAAACCCCTCGCCTTTCACACAAGCAGAACTGGCCAGTCTGACTGGAGAGGGGGCCAGGAGGACTCGGAAGGAGGGCGTGCACAGTGTTACCCAGAGACAGCAGGGAGCTAAAACCAGTTTCATCCTAGGGTACAACGCTTCTGCTCAAAATGCCGCCTTTCCCTGGTAAAGGGCCTCCCACCTTCCTGATATGGCACATTTAAAAATACATCTGCTGGGGCCCGAGACACTTTCTCTGTGTTTGCAAAGTATGCAGAAGCCATTCTCAGCTGATTCACAGGGAATTAATTATCTGCAAATATTTTAGGGAGAGGGTTAAAGAGAGGTTATTATTATTATTTTTACCTCAGTGGGGTATGTGAAAAGAGGAAGTTTTGAGGGAATGTTTGTGAGCGTGGTTTGTGGTTCGTGGTTCTCTTTGGCAGGTGGGTTCTACCCAGTCAGAAGAGTAGTTAGGACTTTCAGGGGGAAACAAGATCCTATGTGTGTGTTTTCCATTCAGGGAGACAGATTTGAGTCAAGGTCCCTTGATGGATATATTCTAAAATAGATCGCCATCAGTTCCAGGTAGTCTATTTTTGTTTAAAATTTTTGAAAAATATGTTAACCATTTTCTTGCATTAGTAAACACGAGAATGAAAAGAACAAAGTGAGGTGTCCTTTAACATTGTGAGAGTACACAGGGGCCCAACTCCGAGGGAGGGAGACGGTGAACTTGCTGCACTGGGTAAGGCACAGGAGAGTGGACTGTGCCACCCAGGGTCCTTGGAGTCCCTGCTGTTCCCTTCCCCTTTCCCCTCCTCTCGAGTCCTCCTCCTCTTTCTTCCCTAGTCATCGTAAAGCAGAATGCAGCAGTTTGAGACACACATAGAACCTGCTGCTGATTCAACCTCTCCCTAGCTGCTCGACCAGCTAAAACCAGCCATGTAAGCCCATTGGAACCTCAGCTTTCCTGCCTGCTAGAGGAGAACCAGATGGCTCCCTCAGGAGGGCTGTGAGATGTACGGCATGAGGGGGTGCATAGGACAGCTCACCTGGCCTTCCTCCCACCCGCACTCGGGCAAAAGGGAAACAGGCCCAGCCTTAGAGAGACAGACTTTGGCTCTAATTTGCTCTGTGGCCTTGACAAACGACTTAACTTCTCTGGACTTCACCTTCCTCATCTGTAAAATGGGCTAACGATACCAGAATGTGGGGGCTGTGAGAAGAGACCTGCCGATGAGTGGCATGCTGCCTGCACTGGGGGAGGGAGCTAGGCCTCTGTGACCAGACAGAAAAGACATGCAGTGGTGGCTTCATTGTTTACGGCTGTGTGGCCCTTGGCCACATAACCCTCCAAGTTTGCATCCTCATTTAAAAAGTGGGCCTCATAAGACTTGCTGGGGTCCTCACAGGGATTAAATCAGATATGCAGAGTGCTTTGTTTGGGGCCAGGTGTTTGTCAAACAGGTTTTCATTCTTCCTCCCATGATGCCTCTTTTGCTTTGAGAGGGACAACAGGAAGTTGCTAAACCCAGATGGCCTGAGAGGCTGCGGCGTGAGAACCCCCATCAGCGGTGTTGAGGAACAGAAATGCAGGAGACTGGGAGGAATCCTTCCCAAAAAGCTGGGCCTGTTGCTGCCAGGCTCGGGTGCCCTGCCCTGCCTGCTCTCCTTACATACTTGCTGCCCTTGGGGTGTATACACTTATGCTCTGGTAACTCTGAATTAAAATTAACCTAGGGCTTTTCTTTAGAATTTTCAAGTGCCCCTTGAGACAACTGCAGGTCATTACTGTGGCAATATATCCTGGAATGATACAGGGCCAGTGTTGGACATTTGTCTTTGCCCTCAGGCAGATCTAAACATTTAAAAATATGTGGGTACACACAAAAACCATAAAGGGTTATCTTGTGGTAAGTCAGGCCCTGATGGAGGATGGTCACTGTGGCCATGAAGCATCAGAGCAGCTGTCCCTGCTTCCGTTGGTCCAGAAACCTGCTTGCTTCAAGGAGACAGGATGAGGGTGGTGAGTTCCGGGGAGACGAATGGCGGTTCCTGCTTATATGGGCCAAGTTAGTGCAAATTGTGTGGTTGAAAGATAGGTTGATGGGGCTTTGAGCAGCTTGATGGAAAGGAGATTGGTAGATAAGTCATACTGTCTTGTGACCTTGGGCATCCAAACTTGTGACCCTGGACACTCAGCCTGTGACTCTGAGTACCTAGCCTTCCCTTGGGCATCTAGTCATGTGACCTTGAGCACCCAGCCATTCGGTCTTGGACACTCAGCCTTATGACCTTGGGCATCCAGCCAAGGTTACCTTGAGCACACAGCCAGTAACCCTGGACATTCACTCTTGTGACCTTGAACACAACCTTGAGCAATCATCCTTGTGACCTTGAGTAGCCAGCTTCATGACCTTGGGCATCCAGACTCGTTACCTTGAGCATGCAACCTGTGACCCTGGGCGTTCATCTTTGTGACCTTAAGTAGCCAGCCATATGACCTTGGGCTCTCACCCTTGTGACCTTGAGCAGCCAACCTTATGATCTTGGACATCCAGCTGTGCTACCTGGGCAAGTCACTGAACCTCATGGGCCGAGTGTTAAAGATATATTAAAAATCTGACATGGGGGACCAACCCTACTGTCCATTAAAAGGGGACTAAAAAAAGAAAATGTGGGGTGTGTGTGTGTGTGTGTGTGTACACACACATATATGAATATATATGATAAAGGAAATGTAGAATATTATGCAACCATAAAGAATAACAGAATCATGGACTTTGCAGCAAACTGGGCAGAGTTGGAGACCATCATACTAAGTGAACTGTCACAGAAACAAAGATCTGAACACTGCATGTTCTCACTCATAAGTGGGGCTTGAACACTGGTCACATTAGCAGGGAGGGATCAGCAGCCACTGGGCACTGCTAGGGGAGGGAGGGAGGGAGGAGGGGGAGGGGCATATGACGACACAAGGGGTACTTGGTTCATTACCAGGGGGAGTGAGGACCAATTAGAAGCCCAAACTTCACCTGCATGTGGCCTACTTATGTAGTTGATCCTCACCTGTACCCCACATTTCTATAATAAAATACAAATTAAAAAAAAAAATCTGACATAGTTTTGTGGTTTGGTTTTGTTCTGTCTAGGCCCTGCCTCTTGTTGTTAGTTCCATATTCATTCATATTTGCTGTTCATTTTCAAGATTCCTGGTGGGCAACTAGACCTGGTGCTCACACTTAGTTCTTTGATCAACTTGCCTTGTGGCCTTGGGCACAGCACATTCCCTCCTGGCATCTCAGTTCTTTCTGGAAAGTGAAGAGGCCTGGCCTAAGTGAGAGGGGTGCACACTGTCCTGGAGGGCCGTGTGTGCCCAGGGATTGTAGGGAGGGTCCCAGAAGCCAAGAAGACTAGGCTTTGTGTTCTCTCCCCACCTTACATAAAAAGAGCTGCTCAGCTCTTTTTCTGCAGAAGATTCTATTTGATTGAAGGATTCCCTTCAAAAAAAAAAATTTTTTTTTCAAGTTCTGCTAGACTGAATAATTTAAGAAGCTTCTTTCGGTTCTAAATGAGAAGCTAGGTATACACATGCTTTGTGCTCCACAAAGGGCTGAGCAGTGATGAAGAGGGGACCTTATTGCTATTATGAAAGAGAAGACAGGGAGGCTGGGGAGGGCTGGCCAGTGATGGACAGGACAGTGTCGACCCGACAGGTGAAAAGAAGAAAACAGCCTGTCTGAGGAGACCCCGGCATGGCCCGGCACCAAGCCGAGCCCTCACAGGAATTCCATTCCACCCTCACGGCAGCCCTCCAAGACTCTGAGTGGCAAAGGGGGGTGCTGCTCTCCTCTTCTTCCACTCCACAGATCTGTCGGGACCTGCTACGTGCCAGCCCCGTCAGGGTGCTGCTGACACACAGCTAAACAGGCATCAGCACACAGCCTCCTGGTGCTCACCTGAGACTTCAGTAGGTTCGGTTCCTGGGACCTAAGCTGCCCACGCCGGCAGCACAGGAAGGATGGTGTCCAGTACCCCTTGCACCTAAAGAACACCTCTGCTCAGACAGCAGCTGCCTCCTCACCAGCTGTGCGACCCAGAAAGCATGATGGCCTCCCTGGGTCTTGCCTTCTTCATCTGCGAAGGGGAAGGATGCTGCCCCTCCTCTCAAGGCCCTCCTCTCAGTGTGGGCTCTGGCACTGAGGGCAGTGTCTCGGTGAGGCAGGTTAGTCTAAATTTTGAGATGCCAGTCTTTGTTTAATAATTGATTTGGAAGAGGCCTGTGTCTGAAGACAATCCAATTCTTTTTCACAGATTTTTACCCAGAGACTACATATGCGGAGATGAAAGGGACCATCTCTAGATTTAAGGGGCTCAGTATAGTCGTAGTTCTCAAAGCACATTTCTGGACCAAACCACCAGCAGCAGCGGCAGCACCCAGGAATTTGTCAGAAATGCGTGTTCTCACGCCCCAAGGGTGGGGCCAGCAAACCCTGTAGGCCACTCTGATGAGAAACACTGCCGTCTGTCTGAGAATCACTGCCCGATAGTAACCTACAAATGATGTCCTGGATTCTATGAATGGTGGACGTTGGGACTGAGAGAGCCTAACCTCGGCCTGGACAGGGGTGGGATAGATAGGACTGGGAGCAGGAGTAGAAAGAAGAGGGTAAAGGGTATTTCCGTCCAGAGGGAGCAAGGAAGTGCCAGAGAGAGGAGGGGGAGCCAGAATGGAAGTGCTGCTGGGATGTATTCCCTTATTTGGTAACCCTGGACATCAGGAGTAAAGTAGGTCAGGCCTTGGTTCTTAACATTTTATTCTGGCAACCCCAGTAGTCATTACACTTGCTCGGATGAGGGCTGTGAGCCCTCAAACCACTCACCAGCTATATATACAGAAGCAAGTAGCACTGGAAGTGTCCGTGTGGCACAACGGTCAGACACACTAGCTTTGGCATCAGATACGAACTCAAACCCTGGCTTTATCATGTGCTAGCTGTGGGTATTTGGTGTGTAGTATTTCTCCTTTGTAATGTCCTTCATAGGTTTGGTGCCAGGATATTCTGGCTAATCAAATAATTTGGGAAGTACTCTGAAGGGAGTTGTGTAAAGCTACTATTATTTTTTCTTTAAATGTTTACCAGTAAAGCTACCAAGGTTTGGAGTATACTTTACGGGAAGGATTATAAATTTAACATCTTCATGAATTCAATGTATTTAACTACGAACAGGACAATTCCAAATTTCTTTTTATTTTTGCGTCACTTTTAGTAAGTTGTGTTTTTTAGTGAGTTTGTTCATTTCATCTAAGGTGTCAAATGTATTAGCATAAACTGGACCACAATATCTTCTCTTATTCTTGAACAAATTGCTAGAATATCACTGAGTCTCAGTTTCCTCATCTATAAAATGGGAATATCAAAATGTCTACCTCATAGGTTTTCATGAGGATTAAATTGTCATTTGATTGGAGTGTTTATTAAAGGTTCTGGCATATAGTTTTATTCAACTGTTAGTGATTATTACTGATGGCCTTGGCCCAAATTTGAGTTACTTGAACAAAGAGGCATACTGAAAAGTGTTTGAATTATATTTCACAATAGCTAAAACCTGGCTAAACTGGATGTGTCAAAAAGCATTCCAAGACTGTAAGTTTACAATTTGCTGGTATTCGTTCTGTTTCTAGAGTTAGACTGGCTGCAAAATTTCTTTGGAAACATTTTACTGTCGTGGGGACAGAGTCCCTCAAGGACTCTGAAAATCTATCATTTCTCAAATATTCCATTCATTCCCTCACTCAAGAAATATTTATTGAGTGCCGACCATGTGCTTCCACTGTGGGATAGAAAGAGGAAGAAAGAGGGATAGAAAGACTGTGCCCCTGCCCTTGAGAATCTCACAAGCTAAGGTTCAGCCCCAAAAGCGTCTTTGGATTATTTAATCCTTGCCATGAGCCATGAAATGTGGGATTTTATGGCCGCTCCATGGATTAGTGAACCATTCACAGTCTTTGGAACCGGACAGGCAAGGGTGTAACCCTGCCTTTGCCACTGATTGCGTATGTGACCTTGGGGAAATGCCTTAACCTTGTGGAGCCTCAAGATGGATGCAACAGTACAAATACTGTGGGGTTACATCAATCTACGTCCACGATAGTTACCACTGGATGACGATGACGGTAAAAGTCATGATGGTAACGGTGGTGAGGATGGTGATATTGGCCAGAGCAATTACAGTGTTGAAGAATATAAGGAACATAAGCCTGAGAGGTTAAATATTTCCTAACTGAGTTTTGTTTTCTTTTTTTTAATAAATAAACTAAGACTTTGCATTTGAAAGAAAATGGCTCCTTACAAAAATTTTTTGTCACAGAGATTTAGGTCACGTGGTTTTGCGTTGATTACGGCACTGCCAACTTTCAAAATCCTCTGTAATGATCCAACAAAGCCACTTTCTTCAAAGTTCTCAAATGCCCCTTTTGAGGACACAGCCCTGCTGCAGCACTTTCATAAAGAGTGCTCCTGTCTGGAGGATCAAGAGGCCAAGATGGGACTGCTGGGACGGCCACAGTGCAAGACTGAGCAAGTAGACTGGGGCTCTGCCTCAAGGCAAGGAAGGGGCAGATTCCAGCGAGACAGGGACCAGGAGCACCACAGGTGTTGTTTGGCACAGGAGTTACTTTAAATAAGGTACAGTGTGCTTTTAGTTGAAATTAGACATGGGCGCCCAGGGTTTTTGGTAAACAGATTCAACAGCTGGTGTATGAGAACTGACTACGTGCTGAGTCAGTGCTGGGTGTGGGAATGCGGAAACAGGGCAGACCCAGTCCCTGCCTTCGAGAACCCCTGTACAATAAAGGAAACAGACATGCATTTAAAAGGAAAATGAGTAGAAGAGCCTATTATGGGGCTCTGGCAGAAGTGTGGACAGGACATTCGAGGCAGGGAGAGCAAGGCTACTTGGGGAGTGACCACTGGGGAAGTCTTCATAGGACATGATATTTGTGACTTTAGACAAGCTACTACACCTCACTGAGCCTCAGTTTCCCCAGCTGTCACTCTGAGTCATAGTATCTGCCTGGCGAGGATTAGATGAATGTCGTTGCTGCTCAGAGTGCCAGTCGGCACCCAGAAGGTGCCCAGCAAACATCCATGCTGCCTTTTCCCCCAACACACTGCACATCAGACCCTGGATTTGAGGAGAGAAGCTTTTTTCCATTCCCTCACATCAAGGAGACAGTGTCCATCTTTTCTGTGGATAGTTGCTCCTTCTTCCCATTTCCTTGAATTCCAAACGATCCCGTCCATGGCGTGGCCATCTTGCAGGCCGTTGCTACTGCAGAAGCGACTCTCTGTCCACCCTTGGCGACTTCTGTCTGTGATGTCTGGTGTCGTCACTGTTGTTTAATCCACTGTTGAATTCGTTTTTTAAACATTTAAAAAGCGATTGCTGTGGCAGCTACAACATGAATGCTGATCCTTTCCCACAGGGACCAGGCTTGTTGCTCACTCGGCACCGCTGAAGTAACACACACATGTGGCTCTTCTGGGGGCTCCAGGCAGGTCTGGATCCCGAGTTCTGCCTTGCAGCAGGGGCTGTAGAAGCCAAGTGGAGGGTCCTGGAAGCCCCGCAAGGCTCTTCTCGCCTTAGAGCTGCCTGAGAACTGGCCACCTGGTTGTCTTCCAGGAGGAACTTACCCTGGAGGCATCATTCATTCAGAATTATTCATGCAGTCCCTCACATGGAAATGTTTAAGGTTTTCTGGTGAGAAGAAAACAGACATCACTCTAGGTCTCTAGAAGAAGCAGTTTCTGAAGTGTTTAAATGAGTCACTTGTTGGAGGAGGAAAAAATAGTCAAATTACTCACACGTGATCCTGTGTTAAAAAGAATGACTTATAATTCTAGGGAAGGATATTCTTCTCCACACCAGGGATGCTGTTCTCTGTGGTTCAGGAACTAAGAAAAGATGTACCTAATTATAATGTATATGTAGGTTATATTTGGGCGTAGGGCAAACACATAGACCTTGGTGTCTGAAAGACCCGGGTTTGAGTCAGCTCAAACACTTACTTGCTGTGTAAGCCTGGGAAAATTGCCTACCCTCACTGAACCGCAGTTTTCTCATCTATACCAAGAGGAGAATCAGTCTCTTCCTACCACATAGGGTCAGTAAGGGGATTAAAAAGGAATTAAATGGAGGGTCTGGCTCACAATAAACACCCATATATGTTGGCCATGATGCAGGGACTACTTATCAGCCTTAAAAAAAAGCCTATGTGAAGTCCAGTGGGAGACCCAAACCTTCACCTGCACCTGAACCACTTACGTATGCAATCCTGACATGTACCCCACAACTTTAAGATAAATAATAATAAAAGAAAAAAAAAGGAAAACCTCAGTTTGGCTCCAGTTGCAGCTTCAAGCCACCTAGCGTGGTTTCCATATTTGAAAAGGAAGTATTTATAAGAATTCTCAGAGGTGGAGATGATATTTAAATTTATTATTACTTATTAATATTGACCATACCCCTGACTGTCCATGCAAAGAGTTTTTCAAACGTTGTGGCCTTGCAGTAGGTACCATTATTACTACAGAAGAGGAGACACGTGAGCACCCAGACACACGCCTCTTCTTACCCACTGGGGGCCAAGGCTCTCCCGGGCATTTCCCATCCTTCTTCTCATTTAACCTGCACCACACATCTGTGGCCTAGATATGTGAGTGCCCATTCTGCAGACTGGGAAAACAGAGTAAAGCACGCAGGTCCTGGGAGGCCGGCTGGGATTGCTTCCACCCCAGGTCTGCAGCCCCCTTGGCCCAGACTGAGCAGTGTCTTCCGTGAATGAGCCCGAGCTACCCTTTCCCCTTGGCCACATCAGTCTTCTCAGCGTCCCCGGAGCCTGCTGTGTGGATAGATGCTCCTGGAGGACAGTGTGCGCCCATCCCAGGGCTCATCTTGATTATGTTAGAGGTGGGCTCTTACATCTGGGAGGAGCGGTGAAGGGCCCTGGTCGGGGGTGTCCAGGTAACTTCTCTTATCAAGCCAAGGGTGCCGCCCAGGAGCCCCGGGGCTTGGCGCTGGAGATTCGCAACGTGGATGGGTGACTTGCAAACTCTGAGAAGCAGGCGAGCATATGAGGGAGCCGGAAGAGAGGAGACGGACTCTCCGTGGAAGCAGGTGTGCGGGAGGGAAGTCCTCAGAGAGGAGCCACAGGTGAACTGAGACCCGAAGTCTCCCTGGGACTTCCCGGGCAAA
The DNA here is from genome assembly GCF_000164805.1 of Carlito syrichta. Lineage (NCBI taxonomy): Eukaryota > Metazoa > Chordata > Mammalia > Primates > Tarsiidae > Carlito > Carlito syrichta. Next base: position 367,018 of record NW_007246654.1, on the reverse strand, counting down.
AGGATATCCTGGGCCCTGAAACAGCCTGTGTGAGGGCACAGAGTTGAATGCAGAACGGGACACAGGCCCTCCCCATCACGGGCCCGACACATGGGTCCCAGGCAAGTCCTCTCCACTCGAGGTGAGAAAACTGAGCTTTGCAGACGCAAAAAGCTGGGCCCAAGGTCACATGACTGTGAAGAATTCCACTTCACTGCTGAGATCTGTGGGGTCAAGGAGCCACAGAGGGGTGGGAGGGCCAAAGCCTGGGCTCTCAGAGGGAAGGGGACAATGTGCTGATACGAAGAGCCTCGCCTTCTCCCTCTGCATAGCCCCTAGACACTGCAACTGGTGCTCCGAGGGAGTGGTTAGTTGCTTCCTCATTCATCAGCTGCTGGATTCCCTGTCAAGCCGTTTAGCACTGCCCACAGTGGCCAAGGGCCTCAGGAGGCCCAGGCAGCACCCATCCCCCCCACCCCGTGCAGCTGTGTACAGATGCTAGACAGCATGTCCAAGACTGATGGACCTGTCTCTCCAGGGCCAGCCACCTCCACCTGCGGGCACTGGCCAGCCACCAGGGCCCTGGGCACACCTCCTGGCCCTTTCCTGTTCTCTAGGTACAGGCAACAGTTCCTGCTTCCTCAGGCTGGTGCTCCTCACACTGCATTTTCAGTTGTCTGTGCGTGGATTTGCTGTTCTTGCTAGACTCTGGCCTCTGCCCATGTTGGAACCCATGTCATTTTTTTCCCAGCACGCAGCTGAGATTCTGGTCGCCGAGGTGAGGAAGTGTAATGACTGTCTGTGATATAAATAAGCTTGGTCGCTCCTTGAAGACAATGTTCATCCTCAGTTTAGCCCCGTCTTCCTCTCCCCCCTAGCAGGGATTCCAGCTTTAGGAGAGTTTGAGGATGGGGGAGCAACAGGAAAAGGAGAGAGGGCAGGGAAGGGGAAAGAAGAAAGCCCCATGAGACGCCTGGGGACTGGATCGGCGGCGGAACAATCCAGGCTGGCCTCCAGCTGGAGGTCCCTGCCCGGGTCGCCAAGGCAGGGGCCGAGATTCAGGCAGCCTTCCTCAGGAAGCAGAGGCCGCACTCAGGGCATGCCTCTGCGGTCTTCCGTGCTAGATGGGTGAGAGCTGGCCTTGGGCATGAGGAGTCTGCATGGCCACAATGACTGGACACAGCCCAGGCATTTTTTGTGTCCAGCATGGCTTCACGGTATCGGAAGGTTGATATTTTCAGCGGTTGTTTTATAGCACTCTCAAACGGCGCACCAACAAATGCCCTCACTGGTATCTTAAAAACCCACTTTGGAGATGATGTACCCTCTGGAGCCATCTCCCTCTGGGAACACCTGTTCTCTGGCCACTGGGACAGCCTAGAGGAGCTGTCAGCAGCACATCAGAGGCACACGCTCCACGAAGCCAACTCCTCTGCCACCATGCTCCAGACTCCTTCTAAATTTACATCACCGGCACCGTGCTTGGGGCCTAAGGACCTGGGATGGTTTTTTCTACCTCCAAGTACTGAGTATTTTCCTGAAGGCATTCAAGGAGAGTGGATCGCATATCTGTCCCCAACAGCATGGCGGAGTGTGATCTTCTAATGCATGCTGAGATCAAGGGCAAAGTGGAGAGGCTGTCAAAGGTGAGAAGGCAAATTCTGGAGCGATACCAGGGTTTGAATCCCAGCTCCTCCTCTTACCTCAAGGCGTGGGCAAGGACCTACCCTGGAGTGTCCCCAGTTCCTCATCTGTGAGGTAGAGAGGGTAATGACGGGACCTAGGTACAGAGCTCCCATCTGTCACGTCACCATTTGTTTTGTTTGTTTGTTTTGAGTTGGAGTCTCATTCTGTTGCCCAGGCTGGAGTGCAGTGGCTGCTCCTGGCCACCACAGACTCGCTCTGCTGGGCTCTGGTGATCCTTCCGCCTGAGCCTTCCAAGTAGCCAGAACTACAGATGCATGCTACCACGCCTGGCTAATTTTTGATTTATTGTAGAGACGAGGTCTCGCCAAGTTGCCCGGGTGGATCTCGAACCCACTGGCTCAGGCAGTCCACTCGCCTCAGCCTCCCAAAGTGCTGGGATTACAGGTTGAGCCACCGAGGCCGACCCAAGTCACCCTTTGTGCTTAGAACAGGCCCTGGCCCAAAGGAGCCCTTGGCACCAGGCACATATTACTGTGTGCACACGCCTACCTGAAGCTGTGATGATGACTGTCACTGCCATCATTGGCTGGTCACTGACCAAGCAGCAGACTGCAGCAAACCTGCAGGGAAGGCCCTCCTCTTCTCAGTTTATGCAGGTGGGGGACAGACTTCGAAGTCCCACCAGTCAGTGGCAGTTTCGGCCGGGACTTCAAGCCCCTGCTCCGAGAGCCTGGTTCCAGGCACCTCTCCCCACACTCAGAAGTAGCTGCTGCACCCCCATTCTAAATTAAGATTCAAGGTAGCTCTGCAGGTGAGCCAGATGAGGGAGCTCCTCAAAGGAGCTTTAAGACAGGTGGGGCCAGGACTGGCTTCTTTGAAACACATCCCTTGAGAGAGGCTGGGGTGGGGGTGGGCAGAATCTGTCTTGTGAGTCCAGCCCTTCAGAAGTGGGAGCTCAAACAGCATGTGACCAGGAAACGGCCGGCCCACCAAGGACTAAAAATAAATGGTTGAGATGCTGCCAACTGTTGGGGCACGCGGGGAGAATGCGGAGAACTTGGGAGAAGGAGCAGAGCGGTGCCCAGCCGGGCCTCCTCAAAATGGAAAAAGAGTCCCATGACAGCAGAAAATGGCTTCATATGTCGCCAACTTGGAAGTAATAAGCTGACTGCACTTTCGTGACACCTTTTCTGAAGGTCTTCATATTCTCTATTCATTTCCTTTCTGTAAGTTGCTTCCAAGGCAGGTAGAGTGATTCGTTTTACAGGAGCGAGAACAAGCCAGGCGGGGTAGAGCCAGGACAAGAATTCCAAGCCACAGTTCCCTTCAGCGGCATTCTCGGTGCCTCGATTTCTCTCCTATTAGTGGTAAAGAGGAATTAAAGGGCAACCAAAGACCCAACCCTGCTGGGGTTGCTCAGACATAGTCAGATATTGCTGACAGATGCCCTGACGGCACCACACATATTTAATGCTTGTCTGGACATCTGAGAAGGAAGTTCTGCATGTGAGGCCTACCTGGGCTCCCAGGGCCCAGCTGGTAGAGTGGGTGAGTAGGACACACAAGGACAGAGGCAACCTGAGTGGCCGTGCAGTGGGTGAGCGCTGGAACCGAGCTCGGCTCTGCCTGAGACCAGCTGTGTGCCATCCCTCTCTGTGCCTCTGTCTCCTCATCTGGCAAAAATGGAAAGGCCGGTAAGTGCCTCCGTGGTGGACTGTTATAGCCCAGTTACTTATTATAGCACGTGGACATAAGCAGAGAGTGCTTTGCGGTCTCTGGTCCAGGCCATTCAAAATAGAGGTGGCTACAGAAGTGGCTTCTGTGACTGGCAGCCTTTGGAGCTCTCTGGGTTCCCACCCTGATTCTGGAAGTAGAGGCTGGGCATCAGCAGAGGCTGGTTCTGCCTCCTGGAGGAGGAAGAGCCCTGGAGAGACCCTCGGTGCAGCTTACCCCCATTCTAAACCAAGCCAGCACCCCAGCACAGTAGTGGCCATAAGGAGACACAGCATCACGTGAGGAGCCGGGTTGCCTGGCGGGCTCTGGAAAGCAAGGCAGCCGAGGTGTCAGCCTCCCAGGGCTCCCTCCCACGGAGCAGGTCCCTCTCTTGGTGCAGAATAGCCCACCCTTCCTTAAACAGTCAGTGCTCTGAAAACAGAGTCTAAGGCTTGCTGATTCCACATCTGCATGGTACCTACATAGTAGCTGCTCAGTGAATGCTTGCTTAATTATGAGGTGTTTGATAAAAATGATTCTGGATACACCCGAGTTAGGACCCAAGAGTCATCTGTGTGTGGGTATGAATTTGGACTAGAGGATGGGCCTGTTTAAAGAAAATCAAATAATGCTAGGAAAATTAGTCTAGTCAGTTTTTCCAAGGCTCACCTTTTTAACGCTTACAGTAATGCAATGAGGCAGGCAATGAATGCCTCTATTGAGGAAACAAGCTCAGGGATACCATGTAACTTGCCCACGGCAACGCAGTCATTGGGTGGAAAAGGCAGATTCCAATTCCCATTCCCGTACTTTGCCACCTTACTATGATGTCACCTTGAGAAGAATGCCTTGGGGTGGAGTGCCGTGGGCTGTGTTGGGCCAGCACCTCCCTCTCGGCGCTGTGCCACCGAGAGGCCTGGCCTGGGGTGCCGTCCCCAGGCAAGTGGCCCTGGGGCTTCTGCACCATCTGACAGAAGTGTTGCAGTGGCTCCAGGAGGAGCTCATGGTGAGTCTGTCGGGGTGCAGTGCCAGCCCCCCACCTGGCCTTCCACCAAGCTCCGCCACGAGATGCTCTGTCTGACTCCCAGTCCTGCTGGGGGATGGAGACAGCACCGGGGCTGATTCCAGGAGTGGTCTTGCTTGCACTCCCGATCACTGGGCCTCTGTGTGCCCCAAGGTGACTTGGTGATGTGGTATAAGCCCCAGAGGGATCACTTATCTGCTGACGACTTATCAGCCCAGAGCATTCTGCTATGTGGTTTTGCTGGGGGAAGGCAGGGTGGCCTGGCCCACTCTCTGTACCTGTGTAGCCAGGGCTCGTCACTTTATCTCTCTGAGCCTCAGTGTTCCCATCTGTGGTGATGGGCTGGAGGTTTCCTATAGAAATTCCAGATCAGGGTCCCCAATGCCCAGGCCGCGGACTGATACTGGTCCATGTTCTGTTGGGAATGGGGCCACACAGCAGGAGGTGAGCAGTGGGCGAGCGGAGCTCTGACTTCTGTCAGAGCACTGGTGGCATTCGATCCTCACAGGAGGTGAACCCCATTGTGAACTGCACATGTGAGGGATCTATGAGGCTCCTTATGAGACTCCAATACCTGATGATCCCCCTGATCCCCACCTGTGGAAAAATTGTTTTCCACGAAACTGGTCCTTGATGCCAAAAAGGTTGGGGATCACAGCTCTAGATCATAGGATCCGGTACAGACTCAGCATCCAGTCACCATCTGCTCTGTCCATCCTTGTGTGAATCTGCCCTTCCCCCTCGGCTTCCCACTCTCATCTGGCAGATCGCTCTGCTATGTCACTGGCTTCCTTTCTTCAATACAGAGAACCAAACCATCCAGGCAGGGCCTGCCAGCAAAGACTGTCTGCATGAGAGGTAGGGGCTAGTCTCTCTCCCCAGTTATTGTGCAGCTGCCAACAGGTTAGATAAATCACTTCAAGGGTTTATCCGGTGGAAACGTTCTTACTAAAAAAGGAGAAGAGTCGTCTGCAGCATTTCATCTGAAGGCCAGAGGGACAGATTCCAAGGCCCTAGAGTCAAGTGAGGAAGGAGGGCTGGGCTGACCTGAATAGGTAGGGGCTCTGGGTCAGGTCCCTCTTTCCCCCCGTCAACCCAAGAACCAAGAGATCATGGGGATCCCTGGGCTCAAAGCAGCTCCATAAAGTGAGGTCACTTCTTTGAACTAAATTCTCTCTTCCTTCCTTAAAAAGTAATATCCAAGCAGGGAAGGGTGCAGTGAGGCAAAAGAACATATCCACGGCTAAGCTATCCAAACGATGCAAGCGAACACAGACATCCCTCTCGAATGTGTGATCCAGAAGAGAGGCAGACTTCACTGAGTGCCTACTGTGTGCCAGGCACAGAGCTGAGAGCTGTGGCCACACATTGTGAATGTGGAGGGACCAAGTGAGGGGTGAGGTGTGGCAACGAGGAGGGTTGAGAGCCACCTGACCCTGTGTGTCTCAGCCATTGGTGACAGAATCGGAGAGCTGGGTTGGAAGGATGGCAGCTGTTAGAAGTAGCTGCCGAGAACCTCCCAGATAGCCCTCACCTGCAAGGGTCAGGTTTACAGCTTGCAGCGAGTACAGTTCTGCACATTTTCAAGAATGATATTTTTCTTTCCAGCAGTCGCTTGTCATTGACACGATAAATTGGCTGTTTTTCTTCCGTTGTTTTTCTAGAACATGTATCTGATTTTTAAAGGCCCTTTTAAAGAGCAAGAGAGAAAAGAAGATTGTGGGTGACTTCCCGTTTCCTTTTCTCAGTACAAGAGAACTGTTAAGAAAGGAGACGGGCACTCTGTCGCCGCTAACAATGGACTGCCCTGTTTAACTGCACCAGGTGGCAGGGGCTGCGGCAAGGGAGCCAGGCAGACCGGGGTTTCAGTCTAGCTTGGAAACTTCTGGCAAGACTTCTTGCAAGTCCCTTCATGTCTCCGAGCCTCATTCGTTCGTTCTTTCTATAATGTATTGAGCACCTGCCATGTGCCAGGTCTGACGCTAAGTATAGAAGATAAGCTATAAACAAAACAGACGCAAGTCCCTGCCCTTGGAAGACAGTGAGCAGAAATGAATGACTTCAGGGTATGTTTTTTGGGCATAAGCGTCATGAAGAAAAATAAAACAGAGGAAGGGCAAGGTGGGGCAGTGAGGGTGGGGTGCCATTCTCCTTCCTAGAAGGTCACCTAGGAAAGACCAAGCGCCTTCCCTGCTGCAGTCCTGGACCTGTGTTATCAAGGGTGGTAGCCAAGGTGATTTTAGAGAGTACAGGGGTAATCTCTTTTTATATATATATGTACACACACACACATTGATTTCTATATCCATTAGGGATTAAGTTTGGCTGCTAGAAATAAAGACTAGCTCTTACAGTGGGTTAATGAGAAGAAAGTGCATTTCTTGGACGCCGAAAAGAAGTCTGAAGAGAGTCCAGCCCATGTTTGAAAATGTACATTGTATTATTATGTAGGTATGGTGTAGCCAATAGATCAGGAGAGGACTGCCATTAACAGATATTTGTTACTCACAGTTCCCAAGAGGAGGGGGCACAGCGTGCCATGGGGGCCACACAGAGAGGCACAGAAGCCAGTCAGCAGGCTGAGGCAGCTAAGAGAAAGATGGGGGAAGAGCCTTTGTTATGATTTCCACAGGGAGGAATGGGTGAGGCAGGGTAAGCAGGTTGAGGGTGGGCTAGTTTGAATAATTCTGTGGGTTTGGGGGTGCAGGGGCTGTCCGGTCCCACCCTCAGGCGATGAAGGCAGGGAGTGTTGCCTGGAGTGGAGGTGTGGGCTCTGGACTGGTTAGTTTGCTCAGGAAACGCACAATCACATGCAAGTCCTTTACTTTCTTTAGTAAATGGCCAGCCCTTAGGCAGTTTCCCTGGGATTATTGAGGTCCTAGATATCAAAACATCAGAATAAAAATGCATGCTTCATTTAGCCTAGGGTGATGGCTCCGTTGTTTTATCAAGAAACCAACTTCTATCTGTTCCACCATGCTCAGAGCATCCAGCTTCAAGATTTCCTCTCAGTCCATGATGACTGCAAGAGTTCCAGCCATCACATTATATTACTATTTCAGATATCAGAACTGTCGCCAGTCTTCCATTTAAGAAAACTTCCTGGAAGGTCCAGCTATCAATGTTCTTCTGTATCTCAATGCCTAAGAGTGAATCACATGACCATACCTAATGGCTAGGAAGGCTGGGAGGTGAAATACTTTAGCTGAGCACATTTCCAACCTGAATAAAATCAGATTTCAGTTACTCAGAAGGAAGAATATTAGGCAAATAGCTACCTCTGCCAGTTACCAGTTACTCTCTGTTTTGCTTTTTTGTTTGTTTTGAGTCAGTCTCAGTGTCGCCCATGCTGTAGTACAGTGGCATGCTTACGGCCACTGCAGCCTCGACCTGCTGGGCTCAGGTGATCCTTCTGCCTCAGCTTCCCAAGTAGCTGGAACTACAGGCACATGCCACAATGCCTGGTTAATTATTTGATTTATTGTAGAGACGAGGTCTCACCAAGTTGCCCGGGCTGGTCACAAACTCCTGGGCTCAGGCAGTCCTCTTGCCTCGGCCTCCCAAAGTGCTGGGATTATAGGCTTGAGCCACCATGCCCAGCCTACTCTCTGTTTATGGGAAGTGATTCTGGCTTTCCATTGGCAATAGTGATAGAAAGTGTCTTTGATAAACACATTGATTTAAGGGGGGAAGGTGAGTCTTTGTGCAAAAGAAGTATATTTGGTAAATAATAATACAGGTGGCACCTGGCCAGGACGAAATTGTGAAGGTGGTGCACAGTGACTGAAGTTTGAATGGATGTGTTCGCTGGGGCCCACATAGGATCCCTCTCCTTCTGCGTTCGGAGTGACAGGCACATTCCTCCCCTCACATCCGCCAGCGTCCCAGCTGCATCAAGTTATGCCACGGCGCGTGGCCTGCCCTTGTGACCGTGTGAAGCATCGCTGCACCTGCCCACCCACATGCATTCAGAGCAGCCTTCTTTTCTGTGTGTGTGTCACTAAAATATCCATTGATGGGCACTTGGCATTCTGTGTCTCTCCCGTGCGTAGGAAGCCACAGGGGTGGACTGGGGGCTCAGGGGCCTGAGACCTTGGAGGGAAGGCTGGGAGGGAAAGGCATCTTTATCCCATATAAAGCTGTGAGCAAACATGTAAGCCTTTCCATTTCTTTGTACACTCTCTTCCCCCTTTCACAAAGAACATGGAGTATAGCTAATGGGAACAGCCTCCACTTTGGTCTTGCCCTTGTTCCCAGGTCACAGTGGCTAACAAGAAGTGAAATCATTTGAACTCGGGTTTTATCTTCTCCTTTTCTCTCTGAGGTTGAGCAATGTGCGGGGCATCCCCCAGGCTGGGGGGACAGAAAGAACAACCCCTGCATTGGCGAGGACTCTTCCCCTCCCAGACACTTCCCTCCCAGATGCTACAGCAAGTGACTGTGCAAACCCTCGTGCCGCTGTCCCGAGATTCGGGGATATCCAAACATTCTGAGAAAAACAAACAAAAAGCACCCGACTGTCTCATGGATATATGTGTTCTCCCCACACAATTCCCTCACCGGGGTGCGAGGTGAAGCTTGGGGAGAATGCCACATATCCAGGGAAGGTGACCGTCTAAAGAGCCTGGCCTACGTGAACATGAGCACACACACCTAAAGTGGCAGCTCACAAGGTGCCCTCCCCAGCGTCCCTCTCTGATGACTGTCCCTCGCTTTGCCTGAGGTTTGGTTTCCTCAGCTGCTGAGTGGGGCTGCATGGGGAGGGAGGCTACAGAGGCCTGGGTGCCAGAGAAGGAAGACCCTTGCTTCTGCCCCCACCCGGGCCTGGGTGCCCACTGGAACCAACAGCCTTGGGTGGTGTTAACAAAGCTGGCCACCTGTGGATCCCGGCACTGCCAGTCACTTCACCGCTCTGTGCCTCAGTTTCCACCTCGGTGAAGTAGAGACCAGCAGTACGCCTACCCGGTGGGGCCATTGTGAGAACTTATCCAGTTCACATAGGTGAAGAGTAAGGCCCTGCGTGTAGGACATGTCGGAGTTTCCCAGTCGCCCTCACCTTACAGTTGAGTAGCATAGAGAAGGAGGGAAATCCATTTCCTGAAAGATGGCTCACAATCCTGGAATACACCGGTGTGGAACTTCTAATACATTTACATTTTTTTCCTTCTTATGTTGCCTTTTTTGGTTGTGAGAGTGACAGTAAGACTGATTCCCTAAAAGAGAGTGCTGTTCTCACTCAGTCTAAGTCTCTCCTTCTCTCCAGGGAGTTGGGGAGCTGGGAGTGAGCTTGGTGGAGGTGGGCGGCAGAGCCCGGTTGTCCGGGCCACCTGGCTCACAGAGAGAAGTGCTGGCAGGGGGAGGAGGAGGCTCGAGACAGCTGAGTGAGATCAGGGCCTGGGAAGGCGGGAGGATGTAGCCCCTGTGGAGTGCAGTGTTAGTCCCTGACGGGCCACTGCCCAGAAGCGACCAAGACAGAATGGCGTGCATGGGAGGCAGGCCGACGGGAAGAGCCACTCCAGCTAGAAAGAGCTAAGAGTGCCTGGAGTGCCAGCCCCAGAATGCTGGGGTGTGGCTGGTGGGAGGATGTGTCCCCCAGGAAGACAGAGCTTTTGCACCTGTTCCCCCTTGCATGCCAAGTCGGAGGCCAGATGCAGCAGGGGTGGAAATGGAGACCCATCGCAAGGAAGGGTGTTGGGGGCCCTGCTGGAGGTGGGGAGCCCTGTCTGTTCTCTGGACCAGGTTCCTTCGCCGTCTTCTAGTTTTGTGGCCTTGATTCCATCATTGGGTTGTTTCTGAGCCCAATACAGAAGGAACTTTGTAGAAGGGACATCCCCCTCCATGGCCTGTATACTGACCTTATTACTGAGGTCATTTTAAGTGAAGAAAATGGAAGTCACAGAGGAAATGGCATTTGTGCACAGCTATCCAGCGACAAAGCCAAAACCCATGCCCAGGAGTGTCCGGTGCTGACAGAGTGGAGCAAGGTCTGCCGAAGCCCCAGCCCAGCAGCTGATGTGATATGTTCTCAGCAAACACTGGTAGAATCTCTGGGATGTGACTGTGGAAACAAAGAACCATGCCAACTTGGAGACCCATGGTCTAGGGCCATTTTCTGTTGGGGCAAGCAACCTCATACTTAACCCCTGAGAGCACCCCTGGGTTCTGAGAGAGCATACAAAGTGATTCTCTCAATGCCCCAGCATCACCAGGGAAAGGGCACATTGTCCTCAGTGTCATCTGCTCCAGATATGGAAGGAAATTCATCTTCATTTGCCACAACCCTGCGCTTGTCCGGAATGCTCATCCACCCAGTTTGCAGGAAAGTGCTGTGTGGTGGGCTCTACAGCCTCTGGGGAGGGTGCTCTGTGGGTCTTCAGTCACTACTTCTCTCCTGGTTTGTTGTTTCTTTAGGGGCAGCTTTTGTACTTACTCCTTTGAGTACTGTGCCTCCTATTTTTGTAATGATTCCTCTTATCGTCTTCTTTCCATAAGAATCAGGTGTTTCTGTTGTAATGCAATATAGAAGATCTTTTTTTTTTCCCTGTGGAAGACCATTGACTCAGAAAAAATCAATCAAGGGCACAGCAGAACAACTAAATGGAGGGCGATTTTCCCCCTCTTAGATAAACATAGCCACTTCAGTGCACTTGCCTTTCGGATGAAAGCAGGAAAGATGAAGCTCTACTTGACACGTGCCATGCTATGTGCACTTAAGGCTTGGGGAGGGAGGACAGGGAGGGAGTCTGGGAGAGGAGGGAGGGCAAGGAGACCTGGAGAATACGGAGCAGGGAAGCGTAGCTGGTTTGCAGGAGGAGCAGGGCCAGTTATTGGTCTGTGGATTTTGGAAAGCCTCCATCTGTCACTGCCTTCCTTTAAAATGCTCACTTGGCCAGTGATGCCAGATCTCAGCTTCTACCCCAGAGAGATCAGCTGCATGTGTGCAGAGAGATAAACCTTATTACAGACAAAAATTGGGAACAGCCTGCACGCACATCAGCACAGCAAGAGTCGTATAAACTGGGGCACATCCGTGCCTTGCCATGATTAAAATGAAGGAAGGAGATCTATAATTTCAGCTATGGAGTGTTCTCCAAGACATATTGTCAGGGGGAAAAGACAGTGCAGTTGTGGAAGGAAAAAGAAGACCACGAGACAAAATGACATGGAGGTGAGACATATGGGTATGAGTGTGAAGGGAAAAGGCTAGAAGAAGATACACCAAAGTGGTAGGGTCGGTAAAACAAGGGAGCAGGGAGACTGTGTTCATGAATTTAGTCATTTGAAATAAATAACAATTTTTAAATCAATAGATGCAATGATGTTGGCCATGCACTTTTTAAAAACTCTCCACCTGTCACAGTGCTTGATCTCTGAAAGACCCTCTAGATTGGAAAGCCCTAGATGCCCATCCCAGTAGAACTTGGCCAGGGCCACATGTTCTAAAATGAAATTCTCTGAGGACTGGTTTCAGTCAAAGTCAAAGTTTTCTTGCCCGGGTACGTTGTGACAATAATCAGTTAGCTGCAGCTGTGTAACAAATCACCCCAAACTTAGTGACTTAAGACAACAGTCATTTATTTAGCTGTGAGTCAGTGAGCTAGTCTGGGCTCAGCCAGGTGGTTCTTCTGATCTCAGCCAGGCCCCCTCACATGCAGGGGGGTCAGTTGCAGGTCTCAAGGCAGTTCTGTATCTGGGGATCATCTGGCTGTTGGCTGACGTGACAGAGGCAAGGGAGGTGCCTGGGATGTATGTCTTATCATCCAACAGATTAGCCTGAGCTTGTTCACATGTGGCAACAGGGCTTCAAGAGACCAAGCAGAAGCTGCAAGAGCTTCTAAGCCTAGGTTCAGGCCTGGTGCAACATCACTGTCACTGCACTGTGTTGGTGCAAGCAAGTCATAAGCACAAACTCAGGCCTTACTGGGACAAGCTGCAGGGCACTTTGCAAAGGGGCATGGATTGAGGAGGGCAGAATTGACGCCGTTTTTGCAGTTAGCCGACCAAGTAACTAAGATAGGCATGTTTCAGAGAAGGCAAGGGTGGCAGAAGACAATGAAAAGCATTTTTTAAAAAACTTTTATTATAGCCGGGCTCGGTGACTCAGCCTGTAATCCCACACCTTTGGGAGGCTGAGGTGAGTGGATTGCCTGAGCCCATGGGTTCAAGACCCGCCTGGGCAGCGAGACCTCATCTCTACAATAAAAACCAAAAAATCAGCCGGGCGTGGTAGCGCATGCCTGTAATTCCGGCTACTCGGAAGGCTGAGGCAGAAGGATTACCGGAGCCCAGCAGGTCGAGGCTGCGGCAGCCGGGAGTGGCCACTGCACTCCAGTCTGGGCGACAGAGTGAGACTCCAACTCAAAAAAAAAAAAAAAAACTTTTATTATAAAGATGTGGGGTACATTTCAGGGTTAGGTATATAAACATTGATCATGCAGGTACCCTTGTTGATGTCTTAAAGCCGTTTCTGATCATCGCTTTTTTCTGTCTCAGGGATGTCTCCACGGTGGTTAGGGAATTGTCTTGATGGCCTCGTGTTAACTGTCATTATCTTTTTATTCCCCCTCCCACTCCCCACACTCACACACTCACTCAGCTCATTCATTTTCATGCCCTCAACCCCTAGCCGAGTCCCTGGCACATCTGCTTAACACATGAACGCACTAAGTCCAATTACAGCCATTTCTCAAGAGCATATATGATTGTGGGCTGATTGCAGAGCTGAGGAATTTGGTTTTCATGCTTCCTGTATTTGTACGTATGTAAAAGTGTGATTTAAAAAAAAAAAATAAAAGCCTTTTTTCCCCGCTCATGACAAAATACCAGTTCATCCAGTTCATTGCAGAAATTTTGGAAAATACATGAAAAGGACAAAAAAATGAAATAACCTTAATCTGATTACCTGGAGACAGCCAATGCCCCATTTTGTGATGTATTCTTTCAGGCGTTTGTGTGTGTGTGTACGTGTGTGTGTTTGAGTGGAAATGACTGGAGCAGGTGTTCTGCCAACAGGATGGACAGACACTCCCTTGAGAGCCCCTTGGGACCCAGCTCCTACCTGCTGCTTGGGGTGTTCTTGACTTCCTTCCCCACGGCTCGCTCTCACTCATTTTTGCATCACCCTCTATTTTTTGACAAGTTGCCTCTAGAATTAGAAAATGAGAGCTCAGCATTTTGATGGAAGTAGATATGGAGACCGTCTCCTTGACTGCACAGATGAAGAGGCAGTGGCCTGGAGAGGGCTGGTACCCTGCTCAGACTCATCCAGTGAGTTGAGGACAGAACAGAGTCTCTGGATTCCTAGCCCAGTGTCCCAGACCACTTTATGTGGCCCCTTTGTCACTCGAATGTCTTCTCCCCAGTAAACCCAGAAGAAAGAAGTGCCCTGAATTTCACCAGGAAGCCAAATGGGTGTGGAAGCGGGGGCCTCTACCTCTGCCTCCTCCCCTTTCCACCACAGTCTGTTTCCCACATACAGCCAGAGAGATCCCGTTCAGCCCAGGTGAGACCATGCCCCTTCTCTGCTCCACACCTCGCATGGCTCCAGCCTCCCTCGAGGTGAAAGTCAAAGTCCCCAGAGAAGAGCACGAGGCCCCGTGTGATCTGGCCTCGCCACCCAGCCCCGACTCCCTCTCACGGCCTCCTCTCTGATCTCACCCACCGGGCCCTCTCAGAGCCTTCTCAGAGCCCTCTCAGAGCCTTCTCACCTGCTGTTTCCTCTGCCAGCGGAAATGGCGAGAATGGCTTTCTCTGTGACCTCCTTCTGGTCTTCACTGAAACAGAATGGCTTTCTCTGTGACCTCCTTCTGGTCTTCACTGAAACATCACCTTCTCTAAAGGTGGCAGAACCCCACGTATACACACACACACATATATCCCTACTCACTCCCTTGCTGGTTTTCTCCAGACCTCCCCGTTGTACATTTCCTGTGTGTATTGCCTGACCCCACAGGAATGACAAAGGTCCGTGCTGGCCTTGTCCACTGCCAGCTGCCAAGCCCATTCCACCAGCACACAGCAGCTGCTCCTTGATACCTAGCTGAGCAAAGGCAAATGGGGTTTGAAGTTCAGGACGGCTGGAAATAAAGGAATAGAAGGGGGCATCATACACTTTTCCTTTTGCAATGAATGTTACCTGGAATGATCAGTTCTAAAGGTGTGAGAGCAGAAAGCCCTGGGAAGCTTCTGCTTTGGTCCTGTTCAACAGAGGATGGTATTTGCTTGAAGGTTTTGACTGGGTGCCGCAGCTCCTAAATTCTGGTAAAAATGTGTTTTATTTCAGAGTGATAGGGGGGTTCCAAGAGGAAGTTTTCTAATCCAAAAGTCAAGACAGTCACTGGTAAAAAAGCAGGAGAGTTGAGAATTTGAATGAATACACTGAGGGTCTGCTGTACCCTGGGTCTGCTGCACCCAGGGTCCTCTTACAGCCCTAGAGGCATCGCAGTGCCAGTGCTGAGGGCTCAGACTTTGCCAAGATCACAGGCCTCTCAACACATTGCCAAACCCAGGCTGTGATGTGCTTAGTCAGAGAGTAGTCAGGGCTGTAGACACAGAGGAGAGGGAGCAGCTCTCTGGGGACCCAGCAAGAGGGCAAGGTGAGGCTGCACAGAGGAGGTGATATCTGATGGAGTTTTGAAGGTGGAAGAGAAGTTTGTGGGGTAGGCAGAGGAGGGCAGCATTCCAAGAAAAGAGAATCACATTTGCAAAAGACCAGGGTCACGTGAAGGTGAGACGTGTGGAGGGACCTGCCGGCCACTTGTGGTTGTTGGAGCATAAGTGAGAGGATGCCATGTACATTCCTCTGCTCTGGCTAATGTAACAAAATTCTAAGGCGAGGAGGCTTAAGCAACAGGAACGTATTTTCTCACAATTTTGGAGGCTAGAAGTCTGAGATCAAGAAGTCAGCAGTCGTTTCTTCCTGCCTCCTTGGCTTATAGACACGGCTGTCTTCTCCCGTGTCCTCATCTGGTCTTCCCTCTGTGTCTGTGAATGTGTCTGTGTCCTGATCTCTTTTTATAAGGACACCAGTCACAGTGGACAGGGGCCACTCATATAATGTTATGTCAACTTAATTGCCTCTGCAAAGACCCTGTCTCTAAATACAGTCACAATCTGAGATACCAGGGGTTAGGACTTCAGCATATGAATTTTGGGAAAACAACTCAGCCCATGACACCATGACAGCTAGTAGTCAGGTGACTGTGAAGGCTCTGGATTTTGTGGCTGAGACTTCATTAGAAACTTCCCTCTCTTTCTCTCTCTCTCTCTCCCAACACCCGCCCGAGTCATTCTCTGAGGAGTTATCCCAAAAGAAACAATGTCAACACACTGTGATGTACAACCTTGAATTCAGAATAATTCGGATTTAATTTGGATGGCCCTTTGAGTATCAGGTGCCTCTTCATGGCACAGAGGGAAAATCAATCTGAGGCTGTGGGTAGCAGGTTTGCTTTTACAGAAAAAAAATTCAGCCAGTTCTACCTCTGCTGTACTGATGAGATCTATCGTGTATGAATGCAGGTCGTTTTATATTTAAGATTTATTTGAACATTTATCATAGGGAGACTACGTCTGAACCTTCTTACTAGTTACTTTTTACTCTGCTTGATACCTTTGACACCGTGGCTTTTCCCCTTGTGAAATCCAAAGTGGCCTTGGAAAGAGAGAGCATGTGGTCTCCATCTGGCCTGTTTCAACACCAAATCCCCAAGAGTCAGGGTTGGGGCCAAGTCCTACTTGCATGGGAAGAACCCTCTTCTCTGGAATGTGACTAAATGATGCATTTGTGCAGGCTCAGGTGTCTGAAGCCTCTCTAGGGACCATGTGCATGGAAGGAGGACTGAACTCCAATTATGGTTTTTGGGTGTCTCCTTTGAGACGGTGTGTGAGGAGGTCAAATAGGTGTTGGGTAGAAGATTATCTCAAGGGAGGCTCGTGTTTCCTTTCCCAAGTCTTTAGGCAACCACTTGATGGAAACTGCTGTGACTCTCCCCATTTGGGCATGGGCTGGACTCAAGACCCTGGATTCAAAGTCTCATTAGTTTCCCTGGAGTGAACCTCTCTTTTTGTGGGCCAAGAAACCACAACCTCTTGTTCTGATTAGTTCTCTTATTCTTGGGAATATGTGTGGGCCTGGCACTTTCTAGATGTGGGAGATACAAAGATAAAATTTAGGCCTCTTGCCCCCAAGGAGCCCATAGTCTAGAGGCTAGTGAGGTCTAGCTGTAGAGCCGTGGTTTTGCTATCATGTGACAGCACGAGATTTGAACACTCCGGGCATACAGGGAAGGCTGTCTAGGAGAGAGACAAGATGAGCTTTTATTCCACAAGGTGTGAGGAGTGTTCTAGAGGAAGCAAGAGCATGTACGAGGCCCAAGGTGTGTCACAGTGCAAGGATGCATGAGTGGGTGGCCTAGGATGGTTGCCTTAGGGGCTGTCGTGTCCCGAGTCCCAGTTCAAATCTCTAGACGTTCCCAACAGCCCATTGAAGCAGGAGCTGTAAAGACGGCCAAGGAGCTTCCCACTTCTGCTGAGTAAGTGGAACAGAGACAGAGCATGTGTGCATAAATGAGAGAGAGAGGAACTTTCTAACAGACAGTGATCCACTCATGATCAACGTGACTCAGTCAGTGCTTGAGAGTGGAGCCAATCAGATTACAGACCTTCCTCCCTGGGGGAAAATGGAGAAGGAGGAAGGGGCCGGAGCATCTTTTCCTCAGGCCCATGGACTGGGTGAACTGCTGGGCTGGAGAAGTTGCAGCCGGGGAGCGGAAGGGAGAAGGTTGAAGGACTGTTGAACCAGCCCTCGTAGAAGATGGAGAAGTTTCCCTAGGTGGGTGATGGGGACAGGAGAGAAAGGGTGAGCATTCCCTTGGAATAGGGAGATGGAAGAAGAAAGAATGATCCTGTGATTCCACCAGCCAAGATAAGGAAAACAGCCAGAGGACCAGGTGGGGAGGGGAACGTAAAGGGTCTAGTGTCCAGTAGGTGAGAAACATGGGGATGGAACCCAGGAGCCAAATGAGATAGAAAACCAGCCCAGGAGTCCCTCCAAAACTGCTTAAGTCTTTCCTGTGGAGGAGGACCCCGGGTCTGGAGAGAAAGGGAGGGCGGGCAGTGAGGGGTGACCAGGCACTGCCTGCAGGCAGATGAGGTGGGTGGAACTGTGAGCTGGGGATAAGAAAGTGCCCTGAGCAGAGGGAGTGAGACCGCCACTGGCCCAGAAGTGGTAAGTGTCTTGGGAGATGGCCAGGAATGCAGTAGCAATGTTGTATGGAACCGCCATGCTAGAAAACTCAGTGGAAGTGACTGCATGTTTTGGGTTTTCTTTTCTTTTCTTTTTTTTTTCCTCTCTGAAGGTGAGTCAAGAAGATGACCCCATTCCAGCTCTGGCCTAACAACCCCAAGTGCCTGTGCTCTCTCACTTTCTCCGGCCAGTCCTGCTGGTGCGGTTGATTTCTCAGTCTTCAGTCTCCTCCATTTCTGCCCCCACGTGTTTCTCTCTGGGTCACCTCTCTCCCCAGCTGCTGGCCTCTGGATCTCCCAGTTCATTCACACTCTGTCTGTGGCCTTTACTTCAGAAAAGTCAAAATAACTGTTGTTAACACTTTGTGCAAAAAAATAAGAAATCTTAGTTCCAGTCTTGTGAGAGGCTGGCACGGGGTGCAGTCTTCTCCTCCCACCCCTCCTTACCCCCGGCTGTCTGTCTCCACTCACAGGGATGGTAGTCGTGATGACAACACAGAGGCTGTGGCTTGTTCTGGACAAGGCCTGTGTGGCCTGAGCGGGAAGGCTACCTCCTGGAGGATGGACAGACAGGAAGTCAAGTGTCCTAAGGCAGCCTTTCTTTGTATTATCATTTGCATAAATTTAAGGGGTCAAGTGTAATTTTGTTACATGGGTATATTGTGTGGTGGTAGAGTATGGGCTCCCCCAAATCACTACATGGTCCCCATGAGTAATTTTTCATGCCTCCCTCACCCCCTCACCCTCCAAGGCTCCAATATCTATCATCTCACTGTCGATGTTCCTGTGGACACATGATTTAGCCTCCACCTTATGAGTGAGAACCTGTGGTATTTAACTTTCTGAGTTATTTCACTTAAGATAATGGCCTTCAGTTCCATCCATGTTACTGCAGAAGACATGTTTTTTTTTTTTTTTGCAGCTGAATAATATTGCATTGCGTATATACAACATTTTCTTTGTCAAATCATCTGTTGATGGACACTTAGGCCGATTCCTGTAAGAACAAAACACAAAAGATGGACAAAGGAAGACGAGCATTTGTTGGGCACCGACTGTATGCCAGGTGCTTTCTCATTTAACCTCATTTAACCCTTTCAGCAACCCCTTCAGTAAATACAATGATTCCTGGTGGTGATTTTCACTGATGAGAAATGATGGTGATAAAGTGGCTTGCCAGGGTCACACAGCTAAAAAGTAGTATTTGAACCCAGATCTGATGCCAATGCCTGTGTTCCTTCCAAGGTCTTCCAGAGATTCTGTCAGTCAATAGATGTATGGCATAGAGGCAAATATGAGTCAAAGTGTTGTTTCTATAATCCACTTCCTAATAATAATAAAGGTGACTTAAGGAAATGGACAAAGCTAGGTCAGGAATAAGTATTCTGTAAAATCCAGATCAGGCCAGGAATTTGCCTAATTTGACATATTGTTGCTGATCCTTTTGATGTTTTTTCTTTCATTTGGTCCTAAGTATAGAGTATGGGCAATTTTTTTTTAATTAAACATTTTTCTGAAGTGTAAAAGCCCTTGGGATTTCTGATCTCAGTAGTTCTGCAATTTGCCTCAAGCATTATTTAGAATTTGCACGCATCCTGTTGTTTTGTTACAGACTTAATTCCTTGATCTCTTCACATCCTGGAAGTTTCTGGTGGTGAAACCTTGCCCCACCCCACAGCTGTTGCTTGTTTATAAGCCAGAGGCACTTTCTGTATATGTGACTTTCATCAGAGAGATCAGAAAGAAAGATCTAGCATTTCTGGATGATCCTGGCCACCCCAGAGTTGCCCAGAGCTCCAACATTTCACGAAAGAGAAAAATCGGTGGGAGAATGGCTCGTGTGGGCATGCTACGGGGGATTGTGATCGCCAGTACCCCAGAACCAGCCTCCCCCAGTTCTCCAAAACGCAAATCATCGTCTTACAGCATGATACAAAAGGAAGATCCTCTTGCTGGATGCCAAGATCCATAGTCATGACACTTTTTGTCATACTGTTTCCTCTTATTTATATAGTGGAGAGTAGGATGTTTTCAAATAAACCCTCTAAATATGAAATCCTGAGAATGCATTACTTCGAAAATGCCGCACCGTTAACAGCCTTTTAGTTGGTTACATTATAAAGCATGCTGTAACAGCTTAAAAAAAAAAATCTGAGTCGAAATGTGTTTCCATAGCCCATATGCTGAATTCTGGCATCTTTATACCTTTTTCAAGCTGTTGTCAATTAGTAAAGAAATTAATTTCTGCGTTTATCTCTTTTGTAAAACCGAGCTCACACTTGCATGCTGCAGAGAACTACAAAGAGAGACAGTCTTCCTCTGTCCCAGGTAGCTCTGCGACAGTAGCTGGGGAGACGAGAGCATGTTGTGCCGAATGTCCACGGATGGAAACTTGGACCATCAGCAAACAGAAGGGGAGGAAATGGCTTTTGTTGAGGGAAACAAACTGTTTTCCAGGCCAACAAGCTGTGATCTTGAACTTTTTGCCATATTGCCATATGCATGTTTTTTTTGGTGGGGGGAGAGAAAGAGAGAGAGAGAGAGAGGAAAGAGGGAAGAGAAGGGGAAGAAGGAAAGGAGAGTAAGAAGAGGGGAGAAGGAGAAAGAAGGAAAGGAGAGAGACAGAGAGAGAGAGAAGCAGAGCCTTCCGGATCAGATGGTATTCCTTCGCCCTGGTGAGGGGAAGGATAGTGCACATAGATGGCACTCAGTTCTTATCTAACCTGGATCAAATCACCTCTCTAGTCCCTTCCCCCTGTGATTTTGAGTCTCCCTTTGTTCCAATACTCTCTGCTTGGTAGTTTGTTTTCGGTGTTGGTGGGATGTGTCAGCTGCTCGCTAAACAAATTTTTTTGGTGGCCGCAAATATGCCTGTATGGCCTTTTACCTAAAAATGCAGTTCCTTTACTTTTAACTTGCCATTGGCCTTATTATCTACTTTGACATATAATGCCAGTGCTAGTGGAATTTCTGCTACTGGATGTTGCGGGAACACAGAAAACAAGCCAGACCTTCACTGGAAAACTGGGTTTGAAACAGTGATGGCTAAATGTTTTAAAAAGCATAATCAAGTTGCAGCCTGAAGTAGGAAGTAAACAGGGGGATGCTGGCATTCTCGTTCCAATAAAGCACGGAGGTTAAAGACTGGAATCGGAAAACACAAAGCAATCACAGGGGAATCTGCTGAAGCCAGAAGACTGGCTTTTGGCGTGTAGGTGGCCCTGGAGCTGTTTTCTGTCCAGACACTTGGGGATGCATTTCCAGTGGCACAGCCACACAGACTCTTCCTGGAGTCAGGACTTCTAAACGAGTTGGCCCAAAGCCTGGATCGTTTTATGACCCATTGTTTGGGTCATAGGTTTGCTCTATGGCTCTCCCTACCAAAGGCAGAAAAACAAGTTGCCTTCAGAAAAGAAGTAGGAGAAGGGTGTAGCTCCACCTGCGTGTTCTTCAGCCCAGACAATAGCTTTCTGTAGGGTTTTATGTAGACACCAAGTATCACTGTGGAAAGAATAAACAAAGACATTTTCAAATGATAACTCCCTGTGCTGACAAGGATTTGGTGAAATTCGGTCTTCCATACTTTGCTGGTGACAACAAAGGCTGTCAAGTTGAAAAGCATTTTTGGTACTATAAATTAAGACTCATAAAAATATTGCTATTTTTTCATCTAAAAGTCCCATGTTGGCAAATTTGTCTTAAGAATTCCATAAATATCTGTAAAAAGACATTCATTTCAGTGTTATTTATGTTAGCAAAAAGTTGCAGTCAATCTCAATGCCCCATAAGAATAATAAGTTGTTGAGTCTTGACTTATCCCCTGGATGGAATATTATGCAGTAAATGTAAGTCACAAGTCCCAATGATGCAACAATGTGGAAAAATACTCACAGATTATACATGTTAAGTCACAGGTCAGCTCTAAGTCCCCTGTATCTAGCTAGGACCTGACACAGGAAGGGTATTTAGGAAATGTTTGTTAAATTGAAAGTGACCTGACTTTGCGATCTCCCTGCAGCAGCCTGATAGAAAAAGGCTTTATCTAGCTGAAGGGCTGAACGTTTCCGCAAGCGCCCCCAACACTCGCCCCTGGAACAAGAGGCAATGGGACATTGACTGAGCAAGGAGGCTACCACACTCCCTGTCTGTTCTTGCTAAAAGGCACATCAATGGCCACCTCCACCCAAACCTTCTGCCCCTTCACAGTGCCCACGTCGTGGTGTCAGAGCATGAGCCTCGTGCTGCCAAAGGGCAGAGTAGATAGATAGCAGGCTGTGTCATCTTGCCTGGAAGACTGAGGGTTGCCACGAAGAGTCTAAGAAGGCCCTGGGGCATTCCTAGTCTGCCCTCGTCTCCCAGCCCCTCTGCTCGGCTTGAGATTGGATCTAGAGCCACATGCAGGGCAGGTGGTGTCCAGCGCCACCCCACAGGTTGCACTGGGCTTCCCACTTTCTCACCCAAGAAAGCACCCAGGAGCATGGGGGTGCGGATGTGGCTATACTTTCTCATTCTCATTCACTTACCCCGCTGTGTCTCTGGATGCCACATATTGGGGGAGGCCGACCACTGGGCGTGTTTCACGTGGTGAAGGAGGAGACTGGTCCATCCACAGAACGTAGGGAGCCTTGAGTGTTTTGTCTGTCTCTGTGGGGCATAGCTGTGCTCAGGCACCTGACTGTTGAGAGGCTGTCACTAGCCACCATGCCGGGCTAAAAGCCCCTTGGTCAGGACCACCAGGCTTGGCCCTGCCGTTGGGGGTGTTTTGCCTCTCCTGGGCCCTGCCTGACGGACAGATCACTTTTTTTCCATGCCATACTCTCAGATGTAAATGGACATCCATACTCCAGCAGTGGGCAGCCGCTGTGCCAGACCCTCAGTGAGTCCAAGATTGACAGCACCGTGTCTGAGAGGCCAAAAAGACCCAGAGACAGTGGGTGATGATGCCGGGTGGGGTGCAGCACAAAACGTGTGGGCTCTATGACTCGGCCCTAAAATGAATTTTAAGGTGGCCAGCATAGTTTTAAAACAGAAGTTGTTAGAGAAGGAAGAGGGAAAAGATAGACATGGCAGAACTGGCATGGGCAAGACAGAAGTGCTTTTTGCTTTTAATAGAAGACCTGATATATCTTCACAGTGATTGATATGCTAAGGAGGGTGGAGCCCAGGTAACCCTTGCTCTAGAGAGATTGACATCGCTCCACCTTTGATGGGAGGAATGGACAGTCTTTTCCAAGGAGACTTGCCAGACTTCTCAATACACAGGTTCTTGAGCTAAAAGGTGGTCTTATTATCATTTCCATGGCTTTTTTATTCTAGTTCCAGGAACCACCTTGATGGCATTTTCCTTTGGTGAGCTGAGGAGTTGGGGTGGACCGGGAGTCCACATTGAATTCATATTCCAGCTGCAGGGCTGTTTGGGATGTCTGGATGCTTTCTAAAAGCTGCCTACAAGAAATGTATCTATCTATGCCTAGCCTGTACCAGCTATCAGCCTCGGGAGAGACATGGGGTTTACCGAAGACTTACACATAGGGCATCCAGGTGCAGCCGGCTAGACAGAAAAAAAACCGCTGCTTGTAGCATATAGTCACTTTCATATAGCAGCCTCCACTAGCAACCTCTACTCAGCAACCTCTACCTAGCAGCCTCCACCCAGCTCAAAACAAAGGGCCTCGGGTCCTGGCACACCCAGCATCCCAAGGAATGGGCCAGGGTCCAGATGTTCCTCATAGGTATGGCATAAACATCCGGGTTGGCCGTACTAGAGTCCATACCTCGGAACACTGAACACACAGTCACCAAGGAACATAGGGTCATTCTAAGGGCGTGCTTGAGTTATTGCTGCCTAGCAAGATATGCCCTCCACACAGCGCCCCCACCTCTGCTCCAGCTGCATTTTGGCCCCTCCAAGCTTGTATCCACCCTCCAGTGTGGGGAGCTTTCCTGCCAGGCCAGTGTCACACCATTGTCCTTGCACTGTTGACTTCATCCTCCACCTGGAATATATTCTCATCCCAAAAAGCTGAGGCCCAGTTTACATGACTCAGACCACAGGCCAGTTCCTCTGGGGTGTTTCCCCTACTGCTCTCCTACCTGGACTCCACAAGAGCTGGGACCTCAAGGTTCCTGCAGAGACACACCCCTTCTTTCTCTTGAGTTCTCCAAGCTGGAGGGTGAGGCCTAGAGAGGGTGACCTGGGGCCCGTCCGCCCTTGGAGGGGTTTTGTGAAGTCCATTCAGACTTTTAAAAAATGGAACTGGTAAAGACAAATACTGTCTGATTCCACTTATACAAGGCACCTGGATAGACGAAATCCCTAAGACAGAAAGAATGTTTGCCACCAGGGGCTTAGGGGAGGAGGAATAGGGAGTTTGTGCGAATGGGTGAAGAGTTTCAGTCTGGGAAGATGGAAAAGTCCAGAGATGAATGGCAGTGATAGTTGTGTGACATTGTGAGTCTGCTTCATGCCACCGAACTGTGCACTTAAAATGGTGAAGTTGGTACATTTACGTTATACACATTTTACCATAATTTTAAAAATACTAAATGGGTAGACTCAACATTACAGCTGCATTTCCAGCTTCTCTTGAACATTTGGAGAATCGGGCCACCCTGGACCTCCACTCTAGTGTGGCCTCCCGCTGCTGAGGGGCAGGGCCTGAGCTCTCCATTCAGTTCCAGGCAGGGCCTGCCCAGCCTGCTTCCCCTAGTAGAGCTACCTGTCTGGCCCCGCAGGCCTCTGTAGAGCAAAGTGACTCGCTATGTGTATCTGTCCCCAGGGCCACACCTGTGTTTTCGAAATCTCTGAATATGCTGCATCTAGACACTGGCTAGCATACAGCAGGTGCTTAGCAAATGTGCACTGGGGGCTGGCCACATGCATGCATAGTGGCTGTAAGAAAAAATCTCCAGGGCCTCCAAAACTTCAAAGAAGCAACACAACATTGCCAATCCACATACTTGCATCACCTCTAGATATGTTTGTGTCCCAGAGAAGGGAAGTTCAGTCATGTCCAAGAATCATTATCAAAACCCCAAGCCCTGCTGCCCCACCCCAAAGCCCTCTGTAAGGTTACCACCGTGGCCAGTTTGATGGACGCTTTCTCTCTGCTTTGATATGCATCGTATTTAAGCCTACAGAAAATAGCATTGTTCTTTGTGTACATGATGGTGCGCTATGCAGGCGCATTCAGCAGTTTGAGTTTCTTCTCTCTACCAAGCCTCTTGGAGGTCTTCCTAGAGCAGTTCGTAGGGTTCATGCAGGCAAACCATTGACAGGAGACCAAACTAATAATACTTAATTACCTCCGGTTGTTGGGGGCAGGAGTTGTTTGCTTTTCAGTTTTCACTTCCACAACCAATATTTGGTGTGTCCAGCGCTGATCTGAGTACTTTATGCAGATTATCTCAGTTAAACTCACCAACAACTCAAAGAGGTGGGGACATTTACTGTCCCCAGTTTGCAGAGGAGGAGGCCGAGGCTCATGAAGTTGAACCCCCTGCTCGAGGGCTCTCCATGGAGGAGCCAGATTTGATCTGAGAAGCCAGAGTCCTCACACACAGCAGCCACCTCAATGCTTTTCTGGGTTTTCCCCAGATCTTTACCTTGGACATGAATTACTTTTGTAATCAGAGAAAAAATACAGTATGTACCACTAAAAATGCAGGCAAATGGATACCGGCGATGTCTTCTTCTGTTGTGTACCTCCTGACAGAAAGCACTAAGATTTTCTGCAGTGACAGGCGTGCTCTCCATCTGCCCTGTCCAATGTGGTAGCCACGAGCTGTGTGTGGTTATGAAGCACTTGTGATGCGGCTGGTGGGACTGAGGAACCGTGTGCTCCATGTGTTTCATTTTAATTACTTTACCTGTAAGTGTCACTGACCCGTGTGGCCAGCACAGACCGGTGCCCCTCCTTCCCACCGTCGCACTGTCTGCCGGCATTGAGGGCCACCATCCCTTGCCTCGGAAGCCCAGTCCCCACCTGCTGGCTTGGCACACTGGGGAACGCTTATTCCTGCGGGAACTGGACTGCTTCCTCCCCTGTGCTGGAAGCTGAGCAGCGTGCCCAGATGGTGAGGCTGGGCAGAGAGGGCCAGATGGTCCGTCTCTAAGCTCTCCATGGGCAGGGCCCAACAGGTCGGGGCCTGAGCTGCAGGATGTCTCCTATGCTGGCAGCTGGCTTCTGCCAAAGGCCGCCCCCAAGGCCTTGTCCATTAATCTGAGCAGCCAGGACTGAGTAGGTGGTGAACTCCTGAGGGCCTGATTCTGGAGCCCAGCCCCTAGCCCTTCACCGCCTGGCACCTTAGGGGTAGAGCTGTGCTTCAGGAAACAAGGCCTCCCTGGGGGCTTCCTGGAGGAATCAGCAAGAAAGGTCTAGGTGACTGCTTTCCACTTCCAGGAGCCGTGAGCGCTTCTGACGGTGTTCTTACTTACTCGGACGATATTACTGTGTGCCGTCAGTGAATATATAGTTAATGCCAGTCCTAAGAAGCAGTAGATGATCTCACTGGATCCTGAAGGTGGTCAGTAATGTCCTAGAATTGAAAACAATCCGGGCAAATGTTCCAGTGCAGAGGATACAGGGCTGCCTTGGTATCCTGATCCTTATAATGGTACGAAACATTTATTGAGCACCTCCTACATGCCATGCTCTGTGCTAGCCACTTTATTCTCACGTGCTCATGAATCCTCAGAGCACCCTAGGATGTGGGCTTATGAGTGCCCCTTACTGCAGGTGACAAGGCTGAGCCTTCAGGAGGCGAAGTCATCTGCCCAAGGTCACATAGAGGTGACCTCCACCCCTAACCCTGCTCTGGCTTCCCTCCCAGTTTGGGTTGTTGTTATTAAACAAGAGGACTAGCAGGCCCAATGGCCTGGCATGGGGCCAGGCATACAGCAAGCGCTTAACAAATGAACCTCTTTTCTTTTTACCTTCATAACATCTTAGCTGAACTTGAATTTGCAATAGTGACCATTCATTCATTTGTTCATTAAATGCTTGTGTAAGGGGCTCTTACCCAGGCCAGGCCCCTACTGGGCAGAAATGCATGAAGCTGTTGTTCCCTTAGTTGGGGGAAGTTTGAACTCTCCAGGGGCAGGAGGAACTATTTCTCCCATCTGTTTCAGCCTTACAGCCAGATCCCTTTACTCTGTATGACTGAGAATACCCTGACCCATCTCCTGCCTTTTCTGGAAGCTCCAGGATCCTGACTTCTGCTGTTTTCAGTTGAGTGCATCTCCTAGGCTTGCTAAAAGTTCCACTTCCTGATTATTAAAAATATAACATCTCACATCCTGGAGTCATGAACGTGCATTTCTTTTAAAAGCAATTCGCTTTTCCCCATGCACTCTCCCTTGTTTTTTAAAAGTAACATGTCTGGGGAAGGGGGGGGCGGCGTACCTCATCAACAAGGGTACCTGCATAATGGACATTTGTATACCTAACCCTGAATTGTGCCCCACATCTTGAAAATTTTTTAAAAAGTAACATCATAATTTTGACAGAAGTCAAACTTGGGTTGCCAGGTTTCTGTATTTTTACCATGTTTTAATGACCCGAAGCTGCAAGCGTCTGAACTAGCACTACTTGCGAACTTCTTAACCTAATGGAGAACACTGCAGATCTAACTTAATGTTTTTAAGGTGGGGGGGAGTCTGTGACATGTTAAACCTGGAGTTTTTGTTTGAAGGAATCTGAGTAGGGTCATGAATGCTTTGCCTGAAAGAAAGCCAGGATTCTCAGCGAGGAAGCAGACCAGCCGCCCTCATCTGTCTGGAAGCTGAACAAGAGAAAATCCTTGTGAAGTGTGAGGAATACAGACTAGATCGAGAAGACTCTCCGACTAGGGCGAACGAAGAGCACCTAAAGAATGCAGGAATTCATGCCTTTTCCTCCTCTGAAACCACATAAGGGAGGAAGTGGGAGAAAGGAGAAGGGAAACCCACCATTTGCCAAGTGTGTTGTGTTATTTCACTTATGCTCCCAACAACATCAAGATGGGTAGATAGATGTCTTCTCATTTCACTGAAGGAGACGTAGCCAGAGTTAACTACAAGCTTGAAATGTGAGTTTAGTTCCCTTGTTTTTTATTGTATGTTTTAATCACATAGGTGTGGGGCTCTAAAAATATTTATGTTGTTTGGCTTTTGCTCCTTTTGTTAATATTATAAAATGGCAGTATACTTACACAGTCTTCTATGACTTGCTTTTTTCACTTCATATTTTGTTTCTTTCAAAGATTCCTCTATGCTGCTGCACTACAGCTTTTGTTTGTTTGTCACCATATTGCCACAATGTATCCATTCTCTATTTGCCACAATGTATCCATTCTCTAGTTGTAACAGCAAGCTGCTGTGAGCTGTCTTATTCCTGTGTCCAAGATTTTCTCTTGGGCCTATAACCTGGAGTGGAATTTCTGGGTTGTAAATTATGGAATTCAACCTTGCAAGATACTAAATTGTTTTCCCAAGTGGTTGTTACCAGTTTCTCTCCCTCTTGCAACATACATGGGTTTGTGACTTCCTTTAAATCTAGAAGTGGGGACTAAGACAGTTCTCCCTCTCTGCTCCTCAGACAATGGCTTGTTCCATTCTGGTGCTCATCCACAAATAACTTTAATTCACCCTTTGGGTTCCATTGAGCCAAGATTCCCACATCAGGCTCCTCTGAGTCCATCATGTGGTTCTCAAGGCCAAAGGATCCTTGACAGTGATCATCTGTCCCATTGGCCTGACTCCATGTTCTGCAAGATTCCTCCCTTCTGGTGCTGGCTGACTTCCTGTGTTGGCCAGAAATGCAGGGCCAATATCGTAATTGTGGGAGAAGGACGTGTCTGTCCTTTCCACAGTCAGATGTTCCCAGGGAAACTGAAGCCAGCCCTCCAGAGCCTCAGCTCTGCCTCAGTCCCTTGTGTTTCCCATGAACTGGCTGCCTTACTCACTGGAGGAAAGATCCCTTTGAAAATCCAGAAAGAAGGCATTTGCTGGGCTGCTGTGAATACATACAGCAGCCTGTTGCTAATTGTTCCTTGGATCTCTTCATTTGGATGTTGTCAAGTTGGGACCTAGTTAAGACAAGACACCTTTTTCAAAATGAGTTCTGGCCGGGCTCAGTGGCTCAGCCTGTAATCCCAGCACTTTGGGAGGCCTAGGCAAGTGGATTGCCTGAGCCCATGGGTTCAAGACCAGCCCGGGCAACTTGGTGAGAACCTCTTCTCTACAATAAATTTATAAAAATTAGGTGGGCATGGTGGTGCATGCCTGTAGTTTTGGCTACTTGGAAGGCTGAGGTGGAAGGATCGTTAGAGCCTAGCAGGTCGACACTGGAGTGGCCCTGTGTCACTGCATCCCAGCCTGGGCGAAGGAGTGAGACTCCAACTCAAAAAAAATAAAAATAAAAAATGAGTTCTTTCTTTTTTTTTGAGCCAGAGTCTCACTCCATCACCCAGACTGGAGTGCAGTGGCACGCTCATGGCCACCGCAGCCTTGACCTGCAGGGCTCAGGCAATCCTTCCACTTCAGCCTTCCAAGTAGCTGGAACTACGGGCGTGTGCCACCAAACCCAGCTAATTTTTTTATTTATTGTAGAGATAAGGTCTCGCCACATTGCCCAGACTGGTCCTGAACCCATGGGCTCCTGTAATCCTCTCGCCTCTGCCTCTAAAAGTGCTGGGATTACAGGCATGAGCCACCACACCTGGCTGAGTTCTTTCATCTTTTAATGGAGTTGGTTTCCTTGGCAGACTGAGCAAATGTTACAAGGCTTCTGTGAAGCTTCTCTGGAGAGTCAGGGAGATACCGTGTGGTTGGCGCCTGCAAAGGAGCAGAGGTGAGAAGCTTCTGTGTGTACAGAGCTCTCAGTGGAGAGCACGTGGGTTTGGAGTCAGAGAAAATGCAGCCGTGGGCCCACAGCAGCTCCCTTACCAGAGCGACCATGGGCAATTCTTGCACAGTGAAGATGGTCAAGTGGGAAGCCAGGTGCCTGACACCCTGTGGAAACATCTTATCTTTCTAGGATTGGCCTTTCAGACAGCGAGGGAACATGCCAGTGTGACGCTGGCACCCGTATCAATTGGCCTGCACTTTAGGTGACACACGCCATGTCTTTCTTCTGATCATAAGACTCGGTCAAGGTAGATTTGGGGGGAAACAGTAAGGATCTAGGCAGTCGCCCTCCCACAGGGTGAAGCAGGCGGGCACCAGAAGACTTCCTCAGCCCAAATCTGACTCTACCATGGCAGTCATGCAAGGTTTTCCACTTCCTCAGACCTCGGACTCCTTGTCTGATGCCACAGCGGAGCTTTGGAGTGGCCTGCCAGCCAGCCCTGTGTGAGGCCCTGCTTTTCTGTGCCTGGGCATGGGGTGAGGGGAGGAGCGGGCAAGCTCTCCTCAGCCTCTCCCTTCTTTACTTAGGATCCTCTCTGACTTGCTGTGCCATCACTCCACACACCCAGGGGCAGTCCACACCCTGGCCCCTCTGTCTCTCCACTCAGAGGCAAAACTTTCGCCTCTGAACCCTTAGGAGCCAGAGCCATGGCCACGGAGGGTCCTTTCTCCCCAGGAAGGCATAGATAGAGGTGGTCGATAAAGCTCTTGACAAAACTCTCAATGATAAGCATGTAGAGATGATAAAATGAGGCCAACTTAAAAAAAATGCAAGTGTCACTCTTGTTCCTAAAATCTCCCTCAGCTTCCCATCTCTCTGGATAGGGGCCAACATCCTTACCAGGCTGTGTCCTCTCAAGATACCCCACCCCTTTCACCCACCCAGAGATCTCCCTGGGCCTGAGCCGCTCTCACCCCAGCCCTCCTTCCACTCAGCCTTTCTTCCTAGCGTGGCTCAGACAGCTGTGGACAGGAGAAGATGCTGAACCCCCTAAGACCTGGTTATGGTGTCTGTAAATGAACACTCTGGCCTCACAGACACAAGGTCTTCAGTGGACACTTGCTGCCATTCATAGTGGTTAATTCCCATGCCGACCTGCCCAGTTTTTCTGTCCCCATGGTACACCGCTCTCAGAGCTTTGAGAAGGCTCTGGAAGGACATTCCCAGTGGCCCACCTGTCTGCACACCTTCAGATGCTGAAATGCACAGCCTTGTGGCCAGCGTACACGCACCTCTGTGGGACAGGCAGCCAGATCCTGGCAGCATGTGCCCAGGTGTATAGTTCTGGGCCCATGCCCGGGTCCAGGGACTTGTGTGGGAAGTGCCAGCTCCGTCCACAGCAGGTCCTTTATCCTATTAAGAAGGATTTTCTTTTCATCCCCAGCCTGGAGTCTCCTGCTTCCTGCCTGTGTTCTTTCCTGAGCGGGGACAGTGACGACATCGGTTGTAAAGTCCACACCCTGCACTCGGGTCCTTGTCCCTCTGCTGAGAGCTGAGCACCTCTGTTCAGTCTCTCCAAAGTTTGGTTTCCTCCACTAAAACATGAGGCAAGGAATCTTGAACTCACAAGCTTGAGAGAATTAAGCAAAGCAAACTCTGGGAACAGTGCTTTATAAATTATAAACTCCCACACAAATGTCGGCTGTAATTACTGCCTTTTTTTTAACGCTTCAGCTCTCTTTCCTTCTTCAAGCCTGTATTTTTACCAGCGTTTTCTTCTGTAAGAAAATGAGTACTACTAAGTAAGACCGATTCCTTGAGAAAGGGGACGTGACATGCCCATGCGTTAATAACATTGTAAGCTTTCTGCACGCCTCCCAGAGAACTCTTTTTTTGCACACGGTAGTAACATGGAAGGTTATTTTCAGGGAGAAATATATTGTAGGAGACTATTTAATCATTCAACAAATAATAAGAGCTTATTTTGCATCAAATACAGTACAAGGGTGTTTTAGGGATACCCTTAAAATACTTAAAACAAGTATGTGTTTTAATCAGATATGGAACGGCACATAGACACAAAAAATGACTATAACGAAGGGAGAGGTTTCTTCTCTGTACAGATCCCTAGAAACAGGAGGCACAGGCGCCACACAGGGCCACCGAGGGCCACACACTGGCTCTGTCAGAATGCAGGGAGCCTTGTGCCCAGAAGCCTTCATTGTGGTTTCCCGGGTGAGGTGGGTGAGCAGGTTCAGGACTGATCAGTCTGAATAATTTCCGGGCTCTAGAGATGAAGGATGAAATTGAAGGTGTAGGCTCCAACGGGTCAGGTTGCATATGAAAAATGAGTCCCAAGTTGGTCCTTCTCTCCAGGAATTAGCTAGCCTTGGTTGGGGGTGGGGGAGAAACCAGTCCATCCAGATCGGCAAGACCCAAGTGCTAATGCATCAAAATACAGAAAATAATAAAGCATGACCAATACACAGAGAAATTAGGGCCAAGTAAACTGAAAATATGTTGGATTAAAATCTGTGGAGCAAAGTTCTTTAAAAGACACACACACACACACACACACACACACACACACACACACACACACACACACACACACCAGGAAAATATCCAGGCATGGTGGTGTACCTCTGTAGTCCCAGCTATTTGGGAGGCTGAAGTGAGAGTAAAGCTTTAGCCCAAGAGTTTGAATCTAGCCTGGGCAACATAGCAAGACCCTATCTCTAAAACAAACAAACAAACAAACAAACAAATAAATGCAACCAGGAGAGAAAAAGAATTCTCACTGCATACGCAGAACTACTGCTCAGTAGACCCTGCTTCCATAGGGAGCATATTGCATCTGCGATAGCTAGAGTCATGGTGTCGAATCTCTCTGGTGCATGGCCACCATGGAAATAGCGCCTGCAATTCATTTCAACAGACATTTGCCAAACACCCACCTCCTGCCAGGCCTGTGCAGGGAACCCTGAAGAAGGGGCAGACACGGGCACACACATGCCGAACCTCCTCCCGGGTCTATGTCCATCATCATGCCAGCATCACCAGTTGCTCACAGCACTCTGTTCTGTCCTGTCCAGCCAGCCTCACCTCAGTGACCTCCGCTGCACAATGTGGCAAGCAGCCGCCACCCACCCAGAGCTGTGTGGCACCCTGGCTCTTAGACCCCTCTGTCTATGGGGAGGGATGTTGATGGAGGAGAAAGAGAGGGCGAACTCCAATGATCTCAGACGGGATGGAGGTGGTGTTTGGGGGGTATGAAAGGAAAAACACGCGCCTGCATCGAGGGAATTGCAGCAGACACTGTGGAGTAACAGGATCTGAGATGGGCTTAAAGGACTTTGCTCTCAGCCAGGTGCAGGGTGAGAGGCAGAGGGCAGCAATGTGTAGATGTGCTTCTAAGAACAGGGAGCCCGTGGGTGTGCATGTTGTTGAAAAGTGGCGGAGGGACCATCAGGAGCCTGTCGCAGAGGCTGCGAGTGCCCGGCTGGAACGTGTGGGCTGCGTGCTGTAACAGTGGGGAAGGTCTGACCATCCGTGATCAGAACGGCTTCTGGAGGAGGCAGGATTGTATGTAGAATGGTTTAGGACTGGGAGGGTTTGGGCCGGGAAACTGGCAAGGAAGCCGCCGCAAGTGAAAGGGCAACAGGGTCTCCGCCCCAGGAGGACGTAAACTGCAAGGAAGGAGAGAGAGGTCTAGAAGTCTGGAAGGATTTTGGAGCCAACTGGACGTGGGATAGAACGAAAGTCAACGACTATCGCCTTGTTTTGAGCCTGAATGACTTGGAAGGCTCACGGGGACATGAACCTTGATGCGGAACCTAGGAAGAGATCCGATTTGGAAGCAGTCTGAGGTGCCGTGGAACAGCCAGGGTCTTTCTAAGCAGGGATTGACAAGATGGATCTGCAGCTCTGGAGGGAAGGTGGAGTCAGAAACCTCCACATTATCATGGGAATAGAAGCCCCAGAGCAACACTCTTGAACGCAGGGAAAGCTTGTAGCGTGACCAGGGCCTCCTGCACATTATGTGTAAAAAGGCAGGCAGATCCGGCAGTGCCTTAATAAGATGGCGCTGGCTCATGAATAAGCAAATCAGGGGAACTGAGTGGAAATCCAGAAATAGACCAGACCCAAGTGAAAAGGGAACTTTAACATATGATAAGGATGGCATTGCAATTCAGTGAAGTAACAAAGGACTTTTTCATAAATTTGGCTAGGACAATTAAGAACCATCTGCATTCTGAAACTTGATATAGATGGTGGTTGAACACCACTGTGGATATGCTAAGTGCCACTAAATTGGTACACTTCAAAATGGTTAATTTTATGATGGGAATCTCACCTCACTTTTTAAAAAATGAACCATCTGGAAAGAGATCCCTGTTTCATATCATACACCAAGATAAAATCCAAATGGATCAAAGATTGAAATATAAAAAAAAGAAACCACACCTAGGGGTGGATGGTGGTGATTGTTGTACAACAATGTGAAAGTACTTAACACCACGAAACTGTCCACTTAAAATGGCTGATGTAATTTTTATGGATATATATTTCACTGAGGAAAAAAAGAAGCCATAAAAGAACTCACAGAAAATATGGTTGAATTCCTTTATAACTCTGGGGTGGGGAAGGTCTTTATAGCCAAGATCAAAATTCAGAGGCCATAAAAAGAAAAAGTTTATAATATGACTATTCAAAAATAAAAATCCTCTGCATGGCTAAACACAATATAAACAAAGTCAAAAGACAAATGACCAGCTATGGTACAAAGAGTTCTTAAATATGAAGGAGAAATGCAAAACTCTGATAGAAAAAATAAGTAAATACATGAATACTCATGTACTTTTTACTGAAAAGGAAATAACGACTCTTAAAATCTCAGATCAATACATTTTTAATCTGAGATTTTTAAGAGCCATTAACTTTTTTTCCTATCATATGAGCAAAATTCCAAATGTCAAATAACACACTCTGTTGATCAGGCCGAGAGAAATAGACCCTCTGCCACACCTCTTTCACAGAGTAAAGGACACCACACCCCATGTGGGAGAGAATTTGGCAATAGCTACAAAAATTATATGTGTGTTTCTATTTCAACCAAGCGATCCTGCATCTCAGATATACCCTGAAGACACACCATCAAGAATATGAAATAAAGTACACACCATCAAGAATATAAAATAAAAACTGGGCTCAGTGGCTCAGCCTGTAATCCCACGCCTTTGGGAGGCTGAGGTTAGTGGACTGCCTGAGCCCACGGATTCGAGACCCGTCTGGGTAATTTGGCGAGACCTCATCTCTACAATACATCAAAAAATGAGCCAGGCGTGGTAGCGTGCGCCTGTAATTCTGGCTACTTGGAAGGCTGAGGCAGAAGGATCGCCAGAGGCCAGCAGGTCGAGGCTGCGGTGGCCGGGAATGTCCACTGCGCTCCAGAATAGGTGACAGAGTAAGACTACAACTCAAAAAAAAAAAAAGAATATGAAATAAAGTAGTCCAAGGTTATTTATTGCAGCCAAATGTTTAATACATAAGAGATTGGATATAACCTAAATGTTTTCCAGTGAGAGACTGTTCAAATATACTATAGTTCACCCACACCGAGGGAGAACTACACAGTGGTAAGGCAGAATGAAGGGGCCTCTGTGCTAAAAGTGGAAAAAAGACCCAAAGAAACCGGATGGAAGTCTAGAAATAAACTAACCTGTTTCTAGAGTAGGATATGTAGCCTGTTACCTTCTAACTAAGAAAGGAGGAAACATAAGAACAGATGGATGGATGGATGGATGAAGAAATAGATAGGTTAGGTAGATGATGGAGACTAGATAGATAAATGACAGGATAGATAGGTAAACAGACAGGTAATTTTCTTATTTTTGTAAAGGATAAATGCTTAGAGGAAAAACAAAAAATAGTTAAAGTGATTAACCATAGGAAACAAGCGGGAAGATGGGGGAGAGGGGGCAGAAGCAGGACTTTGCTGGATCTTTTTATCCATTTCTGACTGTTGTATCAGTAAATTTTTACATATTTGGAAAGGAAAATTAACTTTAAAAGAAAAAAGGAAATCCTATAATTGGAAAGAAATTTAATTTGAAATTAATGAGTCCAATTATATATCAAATAAGTAACATAAGCACACAGAGAAAAGAATTACAACCTATATGTAAGAATTTGAACTTTGCTCAGCCTGTAATCCCAGTGCTTTGGGAGGCTGAGGTGAGTGAACTGCCTGAGCCCACAGGTTCGAGACCCGCCTGGGCACCTTGACAAGACCTCATCTCTACAATAAATCAAAAAATTAGCCAGGCGTGGTAGCGCGCACCTGTAGTTCCAGCTCCTTGGAAGGCTGAGGCGGAAGGATTGCCGGAGCCCAGCAGGTCGTGGCTGCGGTGGCCAGGAGCGGCCACTGCACTCCAGTCTGGGTGACAGAGTGGTGAGACTCCAACTCAAAAAAAAAAAAAAAAAAAAGAATTTAAACTTTGAATACAATACTCGGGCCGTGTTATTATTGAACTAGAGTCTAAGGACAAAAGGAAATGCAAAGAAATCTTAAGCTTTCCGTGTTATGCTTATTGTTGGTGGTAAT
Organism: Carlito syrichta; assembly: GCF_000164805.1. Lineage (NCBI taxonomy): Eukaryota > Metazoa > Chordata > Mammalia > Primates > Tarsiidae > Carlito > Carlito syrichta. The sequence continues at coordinate 330,975 of NW_007246654.1, read as the reverse complement.
ATTGGTATTGTGATTTTGAATGCTATCAGAGCCAAGATTTTCAGTGTCAAAGAAAAGAGATGAAAATGAATTCAAAGAAGGTCAGAAAAAACTCTAGGACACTGCTTTTTAAATGAAAATATTGAGAGGGACTCATGATTTTTTTTTTGAGTTGGAGTCTCACTCTGTCACCCCAGCTGGAGTGCAGTGGCACACTCACGGTCACCCCGGCCTCGACCTGCTGGGCTCCAGCAATCCTTCCGCCTCAGCCTCCAAGTAGCCAGAACTACAGGCGCACGCTACCACACCTGGCTAGTTTTTGATTTATTGTAGAGACGAGGTCTTGCCAAGTTGCCCGGGCTGGTCACAAACCCACAGACTCAGGCAATCCACTCACCTGGGCCTCCCAAAGTACTGGGATTACAGGCTGAGGCACCAAACCCGGCCGGACTCATGATTTTTTAAGAATTAAGTTTTCAGCCAGGCTCGGTGGCTCAGCCTGTAATCCTGCGCCTTTGGGAGGCTGAGGTGAGTGGCTTGCCTCAGCCTGCGGGTTCGAGACCCGTCTGGGCAACTTGGCGAGACCTCATCTCCACAATAAATCAAAAAATTAGCCGGGCATGGTAGCGCGTGCCTGTAGTTCCAGCTACTCGGAAGGCTGAGGCGGAAGGATCGCCGGAGCTCAGCAGGTCGAGGCTGTGGTGGCCGGGAGCGGCCACTGCACTCCAGTCTGGGCGACAGAATGAGACTCCAACTCAAAAAAAAAAAAAAAGAATTAAGTTTTCTAGCTCTTACCTGCTGAAAGGGCACAGAAGCAATGGGACCCTGCTGACTCTGGACATCCCCAGTGTTTAAATCATGATTTTTTAAACACCAGTCCACACTAAAAGGAGCTAGGGCTGCTTGGACCAACACTTAATTCCAGGCCTAAGATACAGAAAGTATACGGTGAGCCTAGTACACTTGTACCAGAAAGGGAGGAGGTTCTTAATAAAAAGCAGAAACACAGAGAACAAACCAGACGACACCATGAGGAAAAATAATCAGAAAGACCCAGAATAGAGGATATTTTTACTGGCCTGATCTCTTTAAGACTAAAGAAACGTAACAAACAAATATAATATGTGAGCTTTACATCCTGGTTCTAAAACACCAGCCATGAAATACTTGGAGACAATTGGGAAATTTGAATTTGAACTGAGCATTAGATGATATCAGGGAGCCCTGGCTGATTTATTTAGGTGAGAAAATAATATTGTAGCTATGAGGAGAATGTCTTATTTTTGGGGAGACATATGCCAATGTATTTAGGGGTGAAGTGTTATGATAGCTGTCAATTACTTTCATAAAACTTCTTATTTGGAAATACCTTAAACTTTACAGAAAGTTTAAGTATAGTATAAAGAATAGTATAAAGAACCCCTGTATATCCTTTACCCAGACTTGCCAATTAATAACATTTGCAACTTACTTTCAAATGATTTACTCGTTTCATGCTTATAAACGTGTATACATACAGCATGAAATGGTAACAACTGTTGAATAAATATTGTAGGCATGTGAGCATTTATTGGAATATCCTTTCGGTGTTTTTGTGCATCTGAAAATTTTGTAGTTAAAGACTCAGTGACCTGTCTGGGGAGGAACCCTATTTCAGGTGTCATAAGATCTTCAGGATATATTGTCAAATGAACAAAGCTAGATGCAGAGCAGGATATGTGGTATGTTACTTTGTGTTTGAGAAGGGGTAAACATCAGGACTGATATTTGTATTTGCTTGTAAAGAGTCGGAAACACCAAGAGAAGACTGTGAGGGAGGATGAGGAGTGGAGCGGATGGGATGCAGGGGGAAGGAGACTGCTGAGTGTACACCATGCAGGTGAACTGTCTTTTAAAATAACATTTTTAAAATTAAAAATGAGTGAATGGGTAAGTGCAGAAGGAGTCAGCCAGGGAAAGGAGACAAAGAAAACCCAGTCAGAAAGGCAGAAGCAGCAGCCAGGAAGCCCCTTCCACGGGCTTCCCGTAGCAAGGTGGACAAAGAGCACGTGGTACATGCATGGTGCTGAGTGAGCTGAGCTGGGAGGAGGATGGAGATGGAGGAAAGCCCACTGGGTATGTGGGGCCTGTGGGGACTCAGCTGAAAGTCGGAGCAGAACCTCACTAGGTTGGAGAAAGAATGTGGGTGGGGAAAGGGTGGTAAGTGGGGACCACCCCTTAAGGAGGGAGCGGGAGGGAAGGCGAAGAGGGTAGCCGGTGGGCTGCAGGATGAAGGAGAGAGGATTCTGAGCATCTCAGCGAGCCACAGGGACGCAGCTGGCACAGAGGGCAAGCTAGGCCAGAAGTGACTGGAATCAGAAAGGATTTGCTCCTGGCGTGGAAGGTGGAAAGTTGAGAGGACTGTTTGGGGTGGTATCTATGTTTTCTTTTCTTTCTTTTCTTAATTTTGAGTTGGAGTCTCACTCTGTCACCCAGACTGGAGTGAAGTGGCACACTCGTGGCCGCTACAGCCTCGACCTGCTGGGCTCAGGCAGTTCTTCTACCTCAGCCTTCCAAGTAGCTGGAACTACAGGCACACGTCACAAGCCTGGCTAATTTTTTGATTATTGTAGAGACGAGGTCTCACCAAGTTGCCTGGGCTGGTCTTGAGTCCCTGGACTCAAGCAATCCTTTCACCTCGGCCTCCCAAAGTGCTGAGATTACAAGCGTGAGCCACTGTGCCCGGCCCCATGTTTTCAAAAAAGACGGGTGATATTATCCGCTCAGAGTCATGAGGTAGGATTATGTTGCTTTGGGAGAATAGAGACATATGGAAGAGATGCCCAGATGAGTTTGTGCGGGGCCCGAGCCTGTAGGTAGAGGCAACAGGTCACTGAGTGTCCCTGGTGTTGCCTTGGCTTAAGTGTTCGTGTTCGTCCAGCTCTCAGACATCAGAGTGGAGAGTGACAGCCACCTGTGGAGGAGCTGGGGCTGAGTCCAGAGAACTGTTCCAGGTAGAAGCTCAGGGCAGCCATGCCTCCAAAAGTCCAACAGAGAACCACCCTCTGATCCAGCAATCCCACTTCTGGGTATAGACCCCAAAGAAACGAAAGCTAGGACATGAGGAAACATTTGCATGCCCATGTTCATAGCAGCATTATTCACAATAGGCAAGAGGTGGGAATAACCCAAATGTCCATCGACAGACGAATAGATGAACAAAATGTGGTCTATCCATACAACGGAATATGATTCAGCCTTAGAAAGGAAGGAATGGCCGGGCACAGTAGCTCAAGCCTTTAATCCCAGAACTTTGGGAGGCCGAGAAGGGAGGATTGCTTGAGGTTCGAGATCAGCCTAGAAAACACAGTAAGCCTAGGCAGCATAGTGAGACCTCATCACTACAAAAAATTTTTTTAAATGAACTGGGCGTGGTGGTATATGCCTGTAGTCCCAGCTACTCGAGACACTGAGGCAGAAGGATCATCTCAACCCAGGAGCTCGAGGTTATAGTGAGCTGTGATCCATGATCATGCTATCGCACTGACTCCAAAAAAAAAAAAAAAGGAAGGGAATTCTGACACTTGCTGCTACATGAATGAACCCTGAGGACATTATGCTAAGTATATAAACCAGACATAAAAGTCAAACACTGTCTGATTTCACTCATGTGGTCTGTAGAGTAGATTCCTACAGACAGAAAGTGGAATGGTGGTTGCCAGGGGCTGGGGGAGGAGAGAACGAGGAGTTAATGTTTATTTATATTTTTTATTTTTATTTTTTTAAAGACAGAGTCTCACTCTGTCACCCAGGCTATAGTGCAGCGGCATGATCACAGCTCACTATAGCCTAGCACTCCTGGGTTCAAGTGATCCTGCCACCTCAGCCTTCCAAGCAGCTGGGACTACAGGCATGTACCTCCCACCACGCCTGGCTAAATTTTTAATCTTTTTTTGTCACCATGAGGTCCCTCCATGCTGCCCAGGCTGGTCTTGAACTCCTGGGCTCAAGCGATCCTCCCACCTCAGCCTCCCAAAGTGCTAGGATTACAGGTGTGAGCCACCATGCCCGGTGGAGAGTTGAATGGGTGTATGAGTCAACCAGGACTGCCATAGCCAAGTGCCACAGATGGGGGACTTCAACAACAGACATTTATTTCCTCCGTTCTGGAGGCTGTAAGCCCAAGCTCAAGGCTTTGGCAGGCTTGGTTTCCCCTGCATCCTCGAACTCCTAGGTTTGTAGATGGCCGTCTCTTCCCTATGTCCGCACTCAGTCTTCCTTCTATGTCAGGCTCTTCTAATAGGACACCGGTCGATTGGATTAGGGACGACCCTGAGGGCCTCATTTTAACTCAATCACCTTTAAAAGGCCTTGCCTCCAAATCAGACCACATTCTGAGATGCTGAGAGATAGAATCTCAGCATATTAATTTTGGAGACGAAATTCAGTCCATAAAAATTGGTCTAGAGTCTCAGTTTGGGAAGATAAAAAAGTTCTGGAGATGGATAGTGGTGATGGTTGCACGACGATGTAAATGTCCTTAATGCCACAAAAGTGTACGGTTGAAAACGGTTAAAATGGCAAGATTTATGTTATGTGTATTTTACTGCAGTAAAAAGAAAAAAGTTTCAAAGAGAAAAAAAAGGGCCTCAGGAAAACAAGGGAACTGGGGTTAGGGTAGAAGAACCGTTGGGCCTCGTAGGATAGTCAGACAGTAGGGCTGGCAGCTGGAAGGGTGAGTGCATGTGGCCAGGCTCCAGGGAAACGTAGGAACTTGGGACCTGACCACCAGGAAGGTTTCTGAGTTGGCAGTCTGAGTGCCAGTTGCCAGTGGGTTCCAGGTGCTGAGTGAGTGTTGTTACCGTTATGACTGTAATCGCTCCTTCAGGGGTGGCAGGAGACATTTAATGAGTTCTTCAGGCTCTCAGCAGGAAATGTTTGGGCAGATCCTCCTGCTGTGTGGTCCCAGCTCTCCAGAAGATTTCTTTTGAGCAGTTTTCAAGCCATCACAGCTGCTTTCAGCCCAAACGTGAAGCCACAGCCAGTCAGTTGTTTCTATAGCGACTGATGTCCTTCAAAGAGGGAGAAAGTGGAGGGACCCTAAGAAAAGAACAAAGGAGAAAGGAACAGCACAGATATGTGACAGATGAAAAAGCCCAAGAGGGACAGAATGTGACCTAGTTTTATTGCAGCTTCGTTGAGAAGATTTCTGGCAAGCACACTTGACTGTTTGGTTTCATTTTATGTTTGTTGTGTTATCCTCACCTGAAGCTGTAAAGTGAGGGGACAGGATGCAGCGCTTTACTTGGTGAAAAGCCAATATTCAAGCACAGCTGAGAGGGTCAAGGAACGAGGAAAACCCAGGAAAATCCTGAGCCTTCTTAGTCTTACTCCTGGCGAGCTTTGTAGAAAACCAGGTACACTGAGGTTCTCTGTGTGCCTGTCCTTTTTTTAATTCCCTGGAAATTACCCCCAAAGAAAGGTTTGCAGTGTTTATACCCGGGTTAATTGCTTCCTAGCTGTGTGATCTTAGGCAAATTCCTTAACTGTTCTGGGCCTCCATTTCCTAATCCATAAAAAGGAGGGGAGCTGGCTCGATGGCTCAGCCTGTAATCCCACGCCTTTGGGAGGCTGAGGTGAGTGGATGGCCTGAGCCCGCGGGTTTGAG
>NW_007246654.1:311394-325325 GCF_000164805.1 Carlito syrichta | reverse complement strand
GTAGCGCATGCCTGTAATTCCCGCTACTTGGAAGGCTGAGGCGGAAGGATCGCTGGAGCCCAGCAGGTCGAGGCTGCAGTGGCCGGGAGCGGCCACTGCACTCCAATCTGGGTGACAAAGTGAGACTCCAACTCAAAAAAAAAAAAAAAGGAGGGGAAAGAGTCCCAACATTCAAGAGTGGTTGGAAAGGGGGAAGCGAGGTGATATGTGCAGGTACTGAATAGAGAGTGGGTGGTAATTCCAGTGAGGAAACCCCTGGGCGTGGGCAGGAGCGGACCTGGTGGTAACTGCAGCCCTCTCTTGTCTCCCATTCCCTTCCAGTTGGACATGGACAGAGCGAAGGGGAGAGGATGGTAGTGTCTGACTTCCATGTTTTCATCAGGGATGTATTGCAGCATGTGGATGTCATGCAGAAGGACTACCCTGGCCTTCCCATCTTCCTTCTGGGCCACTCCATGGTAAGCAGACCACACAAGAGCCCGTTCAAGTCAAGCCTGGCCCCAGCTCCCTCCCCCCTCTGCTCTCGCCCGGCTGGCACATTCCCCTTTGCACACCCTGCACTTGGAGTTCCCAGGCAATTTAGTGCTTAGGAAACGGGCCAGGTTCTGAGTCCTGGAGACGGCCCCAGAGGGAGCTCGGGCAGTGTCCATTCATCCTCGTCAGGGCTTGAGGGGCAGGGGTTGCCAGCCAGACCATACCGAGCCTCTGAATGTGGGGCCTCTTGGGAAACTGATCATTGTTTCCAACCCTTTGGTCTCCCCCACGCCATTTCATAGTGAGGCTACTAAGAGCCACTTCGCAGAGCGGGGATGGCTCTTCAGTCCACGGGAAGCACACGGAATGCCCCCAAACTCTGCATGCTTGTTTTAGAACTGTGCGGCACAAATGACAGCTGGGGACAAAGGGGCCCCAGAGAAACGATTCCTTAAAGCTTATCCAAACTCCGTTCACCTTTTAAACATATGAAATCCTCCACAATCAACCAAATCTAATCTTTGAATCAGGGTTCTCAAACTAGCAGCCCCCAAGTCAAATCTACCTACAGAAAAGGGGCTGGCTGTCTGGCAAGGGATCTTGAACGGACTGAATGCGGATGCCCTGGGGACATTTCCCCAGGCGCTTCCCCTCCTGCTCCTTTGTCACTGCCTGGCTCCGTCCCTACATTCCTCTTACCTGTCTGGCCTCAAGAGATGGCAGCCCTCGGTGTAAGTCACCTTTGGGCTTCGGCAAACAGGCCAGGCCTTCCTCCCGCAGTATCATCACATTCACTGAGTATTTTCCTTGGAACCAAATTTCTGGGACTTCTCCTGGACCAGGAGGAAAGTGTCGCCATCTCTTATTATGACTGGATTGCCCTCCACCAAAATATATATATTCTGTTAAGCCTTTTGCAATGGGTGAACTGGGGGTCTGCCAGCTTTGGGCTTGAAATGAAGTACGAATGTGTTCTTGTTTAACTTGCAGCCCACAAGCAGGAACCTTATTTATATCTCTCTGAAATGTTTGCTTTTGGAAAAACCCAGAGGGGGAAAGAAAACATGTGTAATAAAATAATTGCAGATCTAGTTTATCCAACATTTGGCGGTGTCTATTCCAAGGTAGTCCTCCTCAGGGCTCTGGGCCAGGACTGCAGTTTAAGAGGATGGCACCGGCTGTGTTTATTAGAAGTCACGTGCGTGGGCGCAAGCTAGAGTGCCACAACTCTGCCCATCTTGCCTTGCAGGGAGGCGCCATCGCCATCCTCACAGCTGCAGAGAGGCCGGGCCACTTCTCTGGCATGGTCCTGATTTCACCTCTGGTTCTTGCCAGTCCTGAATCTGCAACAACTTTCAAGGTAAAAGGACTTTCCAGTCTGCACACCCACACATTCCCGGGGACATGGAGCATCCGTTTATAGCGGGAGTCTGGGTCAAAGAGCCCAAAGCCGTCCTTGGACTTCAGACACGATTGTGTAAAGGTTTGGACGAATACCAAACACCAGGGTTCTGTAATTTTTGAAGTCAGGTGTGTTTTTCCCCAAGACAAAAGAAAAATGGCATCCTGTTTGCGCATATTTTTTTGTTTTGTTTTGCTTTTTTTTTTTGAGTTGGAGTCTCACTCTGTTGCCCAGACTGGAGTGCAGTGGCTGCTCCCGGCCACCGCAGCCTAGACCTGCGGGGCTCCGGCGATCCTTCCGCCTCAGCCTTCCAAGTAGCCGGAACTACAGGTGCGTGCTACCATGACCGGCTGATTTTTTGATTTAGAGATGAGGTCTCTCTGCCCAGGCGGGTCTCGAACCCGCGGGCTCAGGCAATCCACTCACCTCAGCCTCCCAAAGGCGTGGGATTACAGGCTGAGCCATCGAGCCGGCGTTGCGCATATTTTATTGGTGAATTTTGAAAGGAGAAGAGGTTACATGTGTTATCAGTGCAGCGAAGTCACTTTAGCTAACGAATCACACGCAAGGCCTGGGCTGTTTTTCACCAACTGTTTGTCGACAGCATTAGCAGAAAGTGAGCAGTGAGTGGAATTGCAGGCAGTTCCTAATTGCAGCATCAACTGGCGCTCATGGCAGCTCTCCTCCATCCCTGGGTGCTTTCAACCTTTGACTCTGAGGGGTTCATCATTTTGTTTTTCTGGTTGTAATGATTCACGTGAATGACACCCACAGCAGGTGCTGGGGCTTAGGGCTGCTCTTGACGAGGCCGATGAGCCAACAGGTGATACCTAGAAACGGAACCAGTGACTTCTGTCTTTGAGAAACAAGATGAAACCAGTAGGCTCAGCTGGGCTGGTTAGTCATGACTCCGGTTTGCTGACGTGGTGTCAGTATAGACCAGACCTTATGGGGCGTCAGGTTTTAGATAGATACATGATCCCAGGGTGAATGGAGAATCCCAAAACTGTTATCTCAAGGAGTGCACAGTCTCACCCCAGTGCTGGGTGGGGGCTGCTGCCTGCCAAGCCAGTTCTTGGGTCTCTCGAAGGAGAGTGAGGGGTGAGGTGGTGGGTCACGGGCCATGAGCACTGGGCAAACCTCACCTCACGGACTTACCCTGTGGTCTCACCATCAAATGGCATTTAGATAATGGCATCAGCGCTTATGCCCCCTAGTATTCTCAGAACCCAAATAGTATAACACGGTACAGGGAATGAAACCTTATAAAAATGTCCTTTAATGTTTCCTTTAGCCTATGACCACAGACTGGATCTTGGCCCTAGAGACAGGTTTCCAGTTGCATACAGGCAATCTCCGCACGCTGAAATGGGTTATGGACTGGGCACAAGAGAAACCTGGAGCTGATAGTTGAGTCAGAAAACAACGATTTGCTAATTCCCCGAAGAAGAGAGATGATTACCTCCTTGAATTTTAGTCCAGTGTAAGGAAATCACGACTGACTTATTGAAAGCGACTTACTATCATTAGTAAATTTCAGTGCCATGTGAGACAGTGCTAAGGTCTGTCAAAGTAATGCACAGACGGGCACTGCTTTCTCTTCACTGAAATGTGCGGGAGGAAACAGACCTATCCAGCCTTGCCCACGGTGACTGTGATCCTGTAAACGTGAGGGCAAATGACGCAAAGGTTCATATGTCCGTAGAACAAGCAAGGCTGAGTTCATGGAGGAAGAGGCGTTCCCCTTGCGCCTGTGTGTCTGATGTGGAGAGCCCTGAAGAGCAGTGAGAGCCGGTACGCCCTGGGTGTTCACAGGCTCACCTCACGTGGCTCCTCTTCTGCCTGGGAACAGGCCACGCCCAGTAGAAACCAAGACTTGTGAAGGGTGGGTAACTTTCCAGGATCACACAACGTGTGTGGTAGGATTGAGTCCCGGCTGCCCACTCCCCATCTGCAATATTTTCCAATGGCAAAAAGTGGATGTCTCTGACGTGGGTGTTTTTCCTTAGAGAAAAGCCAGGGACCACAGGGCTTTTCAGGTCATGTGCACCAGGGGCACGCTGGCAGCTGGGCCCAAAGGAAGGGCAAGATTTCCTCCAAGAGTCCCCTGGGGCTCCCGTGCTGACTGGAGGAGGGGATGCTTCTGGCCACCCCTGTGACCTTTCAAAGCCTTGTGCTAATAGATCACCTTGTCAAATCAAGAGTCAGCAGCCCTGGGGGAATGTGGGTCTCCTTTTATTAACTGAGATGAATTAGATTTCCCTTTGCCCCAGACCTGAGGGCCCCGCCCCCCTCCCTGAAATCTCTTGGTCCTGAAGCTCTGGAGTTGTGACTGACAGAGACAGTGGCATGTCCTTCTGCCCTGTCCCTGGAGTTCTTGGTCACTGTCCACATATTTCCTAGTCTCATCTGACAACCTTCCTGAATTTATTTCACAGTACTTCTTTTTAATGCAACTAAAAAATTTCAAAAAACAACACATTTATACTGTTAAAAATTCAAAAGATAAAAAAGGGGGAAGTTTCCCTCCTGGCTGGGGTCGGGCAGCCCGTGTCACCGGGGATAGTCCATGCATCTACGGTCCATGCGTACACGCCCCACTTGTTCTTTTCTACAAAGTGGAAGTGTGTTCTGTGCACCCTCGGGGTGGGGTGGGGTGTCTCGTGTGTTTGTGTGTGTGTTTGAGGGGGCTGGCATGTTTGTGTGAGGTTTGGTTTTATTTTGTGGTTTGCTTTCGTTGCTCCTGCCTCTTCCGGACCTAACAAGGATCCCACTGCAGGGACTGGGCCTGGTTTAGGCAAGGTCCCTGCTAGTAGAAATTTGAGTTGTTTGCTCTTATGAACCTCAAAGATGGCGTTCTGGATAAGAAAACTGTGGAGGTGAGGGCTGGGGGCTTTCCTGAGTCAGGCTGTGAGCGAGTGGCAGAGCAAAGTTGAGTCCCAGACTGTTGGCTCCTGAGACAGTACTCAGTTCACCATCAAACTGTTCGACAGCTGGTATCATGGCACTAAGCACTGCCTAGAGCACCTGCCCCAGTTACTAAAGTGGGCAGCGTAAGACACCTGAGTCCTTGGTTACAGACAGGTGTGTGGAAGATGACCAGGCCCCCTGCAGTGCCAGATTGCCACCACCCTCCTAAATCTCGCTGCCATCTGGCTGGTTCTTCAACAGGCTGAGATATATTTAGCCTGGAGAAGAGACAATGAGGACAGAGGGGCCCCTAAACATTGTCTCAGCTGAGAAAGTGGTTTCAGAATGAAAGTGGCAGCAGCAGAAATTTAGAAACAAAAATTCCCTACCTCGGAATGAGTCTCGGCTACTAGTGAAGCCATCTCATGGGGCTCATCCCCACATTTCATGCCTGGCTACAGAGGTCAAACCCATGGCCTCCCAGCTAGCAGAGTGTCAAACTCCAGGCGCACCTTGGATCTCATCTGTCCTTGTCCAGGAAGACATTCAGGAATGTGTCGCCGGTTACAGGGTCCCTTCTTTCTCTGGGCACCTCTGAGGAAAGACAGATCCCCTGGGCTGAGCTTGAGAGATGGGGGTCTCAGCCTGCGGGGAGAGTGGTCATTCTCAATGACTTCTGCCTGTTGCCCGAAGGTGTCCCCTGGAGGCCTGGGGCAGGAATGCCGGAGCCAGCCAGTTTGGCTGGGCCAGGCACCTCACCAGGTCGGGAGCCTTGTATTCAGCGCCTGACAAACATTATGCTGCTTCCTCTCCAGCACTGCCCTGGAAGGAGGGGAGATTATTCCCAACTTACAGACAAGGAAAGGAGGCTAATTATCTTGCCCAGGGTTCATTTGAACACCAGCTCAGGCCAGTGTGTGCGCCAGGACACCCCCTTCACCCAGAAACACACCCAAGTTCGGCTTCTCTTGACTGCAGCTTACTTCCCATCTAAATGTCGCTCATCTGTTTTTAGTCACTAAAATCCACAGGTCTTTGAGGCACCAAGTGGGGGTTGGAGGCTGGAGGGGAAGCAGGTGTGGCACGGGGAGATGCCACTCTTTCAAACTTCAGGTGGGTCTAGACCGGGAACCCGGGATGCAGGAGCGCGCACTGGCCCGTTTGGCAGCACTGTGGAGGAGCCGCTGTGGGCCATTAATTTGCCTCCCACTGGCTCCTGCTCTCTGATATCCAGGTTCCACAGTGCTAAGAATGAGTCATCTTCCCAGCAAGCCCCGCCCCCACATCTTCAGCGAGCCCTTGCTCTGTGTCTAGGAACAGTGTCCTGTCCTTCCCACGAGGCTCCCTGGAAAAGGCCCACAGCACTTTCTATTTCATGTCTGCCTTAAGTGCACTTTCCCTCCCAAGAAAATCTGGTGTGCCCCGAGGGTCCTTGCTATGTCCTGTGTGTGGCCAACCCTGCCCGACCTCCGTCATAATGGTGACGCAGGTGGGGAGTCCTGGTCCCCGCCCACAGGTCAGCTTGCTGGAACCACTTTAGCAGAGAGCATCTGTAATCGCCTTCCTCCTCCCGAGTCAATCGCTGGCAGCAGCTTAGAGATGATCATGGGGAGCCATTAAAACCTTTCAGATCAATAAAGGCATCTGTGCGTGTCTCTAGTATTTAAGGCGACAGGCGCTGCAGTTCATCTGGAATGCCCCCGAGTCCCTCGCTCAGCGGGATGCTGACTCTAGCTGTGGGGGCATCACCCTCGTTTGCGGGTGACTGCGTCACTTGTTGCGAAGCTGCAGGTCACAGGCTTTTCCTGAAGCCTCTACTTTGAATGATATTCACTCATTCATTCAGCCGACCCACACGTGTTCAGGGAGCTTCTCAGGGCCAAAGCCAGAACACGTCAGGAACAGGCTCTGCAGGGCTGAGGCGTCAGGTGACTCTCCCAGCAGTCCTTGGAGGCTGTATTCATTCTCTCTGTATTATAGATGCAGAAACTGAGGGTCATAAGCTTTCTCAAGGGTTCAGAATCAGAGCTTGAATCCCAACTCGACTGCCTCTGAGCCTGAGTCTGATTTCTCCACTTCAGCATCTGCTTCTTCCAGTCCTGAGACTGTGTGGCCATTTGTTGTGGGTTTTGGCCTCCACGACGACGCCTGAGGTCTGGGTTGAGTTGGCACCACGGGAGCTCTATGGTGGCACAAGCCTGGCTTTTCCTGTCAGGTTGTGGGGCTGGTGGGGGTCTCACCTCCACAGGGTGGGCTCGTCCAGGAGCGCCTCTCTCCTGAGCTAGATCCAAGGCTCTCTCCGCACTCTGCAGGATTATCCGAAGACTTTGAAAGACTTGATTGAAAAGACATCAAGAACGTTAATGTTTTGGATTCCAATTCCTTTTTGGGTGAGCAACTCCCCTCCGAGGCTTCCTGGGTGTGCTTGTGGCTCGTGGCTCGTGGTGGAGGCTGCGGGAGGTGACCACGGGGGCAGCGGCGGCCATCTTGTCAGCCTCGACAACATGATCTCTGTGGTGTGGGGTCTGCCACGACTGTCCTTCCCGCTGCCCGCTTCCTTGCCAAGCGGCTCAAATACACCCTCCCCCCTCCCCATCCCTGCTCAAGCCTCTGTTTTCCTCCTTCCACAATCAACCTCATTCCTCTGCTTAGGTCTTTCTCCTCCCCTCTGACCCCCTCCTCCTTTGGGGACTGTTAGGCTCATGAGATCAACAAGCCTTGGAAGAACAGCGGAGAAAGGGAATCCCTTGTGCAGTTGTTCTCCTCTTTCTTGAGGTTGTTGAGAGGGAGAAGCAAAGCACCTACTTTTTTTTAAGCCATGAGGTTACCGGCATCAGAAGAGTTGCCTTTACTCAATGGAGTCTTACTAGAAGTGTGGCTTGGAACTCGCTATTAGGCAGGTTTAGAAAAAGAGCTGAAGGTCAGGGCTGCGCAAACCTCTCAGGATGGCTTCTACAAAAGGGCAGCTTGCCCTGAAGGGACGTCTGCACCCCCGTCCTAACAGTGCATGTCAGGAGCACTTCTACTCTGGCTGCACGTGGGAGTCACCCAGGGAGCTGAAGAGACACCGGGGTCAGGGCCCCACCTCAGGCCGATGTGATCAGAGCCTCGCAGGGTGGGACCTGGGAAGAGGTGTCTGTGGTGCTTCTTGAGAGCCTGGATGGAGGTCGAGGCCTTGGCACTCCGGGGTATAAATGTTTTGGTTTAAGAGGTGCTGGCAGCAGAAACACAGATTCGAGGATGCAGGTAAGTCTGTCTCTTCACCAACGACCAATCCTGAAGGTAGACTGGCACCCCCATGTCCAGGTACATGCAGAATCGGGTGGCGGGCATCTGAAACGTCGATGGTTGGCAAAATGAGAAATCTGGTGGTGGGCTCGGGATAAAATGGAATGAATGCTGCTGGCTCTGTCTCCTTCACCTCTGTGGCAAGTGAGTGCCGAGGACTGTGTCCGCAGGCCTTTTCCTGGCTCTCAGCCATCTGGTCTAGAAAAGAGTAGGGAGCCGGCTTACAGAAAAGCGGCGGGTCCTTCCGAAGGCTGCAGGGGACTGGGAAGGCAGACAGGCCAGCCTGGGAGCAGCATCCAGGAAGCTGGCGTTTGCACACCACCCTGTCCCACCCAGCCTTGCTGCAGGTCCTGAGGGCGGCAGGGGCCACACCCAGTCAGTGCCCACCCCGGGTTGTTCATGGAGCTATGGCAGCCGTCCCCAAGAGCCGCGGAATACCTAGAGGTCAGTTCCGTGTCACCTTGGAACACACATTCGGACGTGTCCCTCCCTCATCATGCTGCCCTTGACTGCTGTGGCTGGCGGGGACAGACAGATCCCTTGGAAAGTCTGTCTTTCTTACACAGTCGAAGCAAGTGAAGCCTCAGAACCACAGCCCGCTGCCTGTCTGCACGGATCTGCTCCATTTTCTCATCATTTTTAGTTTTTTCACCTAAAAACTCGAACTTTTAACCCTCCTCCAGAATCTGGCAGGTTCCCAGAGGAGCTCCCAGTTCTTACAGTTCACAGACTGGGATCTGTGTTTGAAAATGCCCCCCTCTGTGCAGCGCTCCCAACATTCTGGGCTTTCCCCGGCCCAGGGAGCTGCCTGGACTCTTGAACATGCCTGGCATATCACACCCCTCCTTTGGGGTTTCAGATCGTGTAGACAGACTCACGGCCTCGCGCATTGCTCAGAATTGGAATGCCTCATGTATGTCTACACGAGTCTGTAGCAAGTCAGGGCCCAGGGCTCGGCAGAACACCCAGCACGCTGATGGCAGCGGTCAGCATGAGTGAGGTGTGCTTGCCTGGATGCCGAGGCGGGCGTGCGTTGAGCTATGATACTCTCAGGGCCGGGGTTGCCATCCTTGCACTAAAAAGGAATCACTGGTTTTTACCGTTTGAGAAAAGGGGAGCTGACTGTGTGGAATGCAAAACAGGCGTGTGCATGTGGGCTCCCTTAGGAACACAGCTCTTTCTTACTGTTGGCCCGATCCCTGCGGGTCTGAGAAGCAACTGTGGTATGAAGTGACATCTCCCTCGTGCAGGCCTAGGAAGCAGGAGGGTTAGTTCTGGTGTGAAGGGAGCTCAGGGCAAGAACAGCAGTGGTGTCTCCTCAAAGGACATCCGTGGCTGCTGTTGTTGAACATCCGTGGGGAAGTTTAGATGTCTCTATTGCATTCACACGCACAGGGAGAGATAGAAAGAGACAGACAGAGAGACGGAGACAGAGAAAGAGACGAGAGAGAGAGAGATACAGAAAGGGACAGAGAGACCGACAGAGATACAGAGAGAGACAGACAGACAAGAGAAAGAGACAGAGAGAGAGAGACAGAGACAGAGATAGGCCAAGCACTCCAGACCACATGGGCCCCAAGGGAGAGAGTGCCCCCAGCCACTGCTCCCCCCCCCCCCCCCCGGCCTCATGGGGCTGAGCCTCCATTTTCTCCCCTGTTAAGTGAGGGCAGAACCTCACCTCACAGGACTGTGATGAATATTGAAAGGCTCCACCCAAACCCGGCAAAAGAGGGTCCCTGGGGTGCACGTTGATGGCCTCACCCTCTGTCATGTGCTCTTGACCTGGCTGAGAGTTCGCTGCTTGCCACCTTCCACGATTCCAATTTCAGCACCTCACAGCCCACTTTTGAAAGAGCATCTTTCATCCCCAAATGTGTGCATATCGCAGGAATGAAGACAGCCCCCCTCCAAAGACAAAAGTATGAGATCCGGGCTCTCTGTTTGCCTGGGAAAACATGAGATCCATAAGGAGAGATGGGGGAGGGGTGGGAAGGCTTGGGCCTGAGTCAGGTTCAAGTTCAGTGAGCAAGTATTTCGCACCGACTGAGTGCCCAGGCTTTTACACACAGGGTGTCATTAACCTTCCCCATGGTCCCCTGGGGAAGTGTCATGGTCCCCACTGGCAGCGAGGAAATGGAGGTTCAGTGACACTGAGATCGTGGCCCACACTGGCCAGGCAGCAGGGCTGGGAACCAAATCCAGGTCTCTTTCCTTCTGCCTGATCAGGCTGGTGATTGTTTCTCCCTCCCTCCGAGAGAAATCGATGCCCAGATTCTTTCCAATCCAGCGTGGCTTCTTGGGCCTTTGATTTGCTGGCCAGGCTCGGTGGCTCAGCCTGTAATCCCGCACTTTGGGAGGCCGAGGTGAGTGGATTGCCTGAGTCTGCGGGTTCGAGACCCGCCTGGGCAACTTGGCGAGACCTCATCTCTACAATAAATCAAAAATTAGCTGGGCGTGGTAGCACGCGCCTATAATTCCAGCTGCTTGGAAGGCTGGGGCGGAAGGATGGCCAGAGCCCAGCAGGTTGAGGCTGCGGTGGCCGGGAGCGTGCCACTGCACCCCGGTCTGGGTGATGGAGTGAGACTCCAACTCAAAAAAAAAGAGCTGACTTGCTTCCCTCAGCTGATCCAGTGATTCTGCGCCTGCCAAGTATTCTTCATACCCCTGAGAAATGGCCTGCATACGAGAGCTCAGCCCAGGCAGCTGTTGCAAAGAATCCAAAATTACAGCCCACAAGTGCGTGTGGCCACACAGAACCCAGAGCAGGCCACAACCAGCTGTGACTTCCCGCCCCAGCCTCACCTGACCCCCTGTGGAGCAGAGCCAGCCTGCTTAGAAGCTGTCCAAGTCAGAAGGGGAGACCTCGGGTGTTTAATGCTCAATCTTGAGCAACGAGCCTGGCTCAGGTTCAGGGTAGGCCCTGAATTTCCCGTAAGCTGTCACTTAGGAGGATCACCCTTGTGCTCACATCTCTTGTTTTCCTTTCCCGGCCAGGTCCTTGCTGCAAAAGTGCTCAACCTTGTCCTGCCAAACTTGTCCCTGGGGCCCATCGACTCCAACGTGCTCTCTCGGAACAAGACAGAGGTGAGAGGCTTTCCGAAAGCCTGGGGGTAGCTTGGGGCCCCTGCAAAGGCAGCAGCCCCTGTGGGAAATCTGAGTTCTGGTTCCATCCTCGCATTCTGCATTCTGCACCCTTTTGCCGAGGCCCTGTACCAAGTGATGGGGACTCGATGAAATGTGCAACATTGTTGACTTCAGGTCTGGGTGAAAAGGGAGGGCTGGTTGTCATTCCTGAGCTGTGTCCTAAACATGAAAAGAAGCTAACTAGAGGGAAGTGTGTGTGAGTAACCAGTCAAGTTTCTTGCTTCCAAGTGACAGAAACCCAAGCCAAAGTGATTTAAGCAAAAGGAGAGATTTGGTGGAGAATGGAACTGAAGGCTTCAGGCACGGCTGGATCCAGGGGATCAAAAGTCTTCTTCTCCAGCTCTCATCTCCCCTGGCTTGGCTTCCTTCCCAGATAGGTTTTCTCCAAGCAGAGGCAAGAAAGGCTACCAGCAGTTTTACTGGGGCAACCCCAGTGGAAAAACAGCACCTCTTTGCTGCAGAAGTCTCAGGGATGACTGTTATTGGCTGATTGTCCGAGCCTGGGTTATTTATCCAGGAAATGGGGTCAGTGTCAGCCCAATCTACCCATAGACTTAGAGAAGAGAAATGCAGTTCCCTGGGAGTAAATGAGATAGTGGTAGCAGGTGAGCAAACTGAACCCCATAAGGTAAGAGGAATTGCCTGGGGTCACCCACTGGTGGGGTTAGCCTGAGAACTTGGGTAAGTGTGGTCTTCAGCCCTGCTCTGTCTGTGGGGGGCAAGGGCCCCTGCAGCCAGTGGATAGGAGGCATCTAGAAGACACCAGAATTATCTTTGTGATTAAGCAAAGCAGTTTGCCATTCTTCTGCCTCTATTTCCCCTCTTGCCTTAGGCGTGTGGAATCATGTCATCCCTGGCTCTCTAAGTGCCCTGGGAAGTGGAGTGGGGTATTCTGACATTCCAGGAGCTTTCCCGGGTTTCCTTGGGCAGTTGGACTCTAGCTTCATTATAAAATGTGGCCTCCGAGTCCCTTAGAGAGTGGGCAGCTCTACGAGAATAGACCATAGTGTGTAGGGAGGAGACATTCAGGTCAGGGATCAAAAACTCATGCACCTCCTGGGGCCAACTTTTAAAAAATCAGGCTGGTGAGAGATGCTTGGAAGCCATGAGGCCAGAGGGCATCTGATCCATTCAAGTCACATTAGTCTAAAATTGTATAGCCGTACTGCCCATTGAAACTGGACTGGATTAAACAAAATGTACATATACACAATGGAATATTATGCAGCCGTAAAGAAGGACACGCCTATGGACTTTGCAGCAACTTGGAGGGATTTAGAGTCTGTAATACTCAGTGATCTCTCACAGAAACAAAGAGCAGAGTACCACATGTTCTTACTCATGAGCAGACCCTGAACATTTGCCATCAGACTGTAAGAAAGGGATTGGCAGTAGCAGGAGACTGCCGGGGTGGGACACAACATCAATAAGGGTCCCCGATCTCAAACCAGGTGAAGTGGGAGCCAAAGGGAGGCCCAAACTTTACCTGTATGATGTCCACTTGTATACTAATCCTGAGTTGCACCCCACATCTTTAAAATAAAATTTAAAAATTAAAAACAAAAAAAATCAATAAAATTTTATAGCCAGGCATGGCAGTACACGCCTGTAATCCTACCTACTCCAGAGGCTGAGGAAGGAGGATTACTTGAGCTCATGAGTTCGAAGTTACTATGCGCTATGGTCACACCAGTGCACTCCAGCCTGGGAAACAGAGAAAGACCCTGTCTCTAAAAAAATTAAGTAAAATAAAATGTTAATATAATTTGATTTTTAAAACCCACAGTACCTTTCAAACCCATACCTTGGGGCCAAATTTGACCCACCAGAGGCCAGAAAGACCAGTGTATGGTCCCTAATCTTTCTGAAAGAATATTTGAGTAAAGAAAAAATATTGGCTGGGTGCAGTGACTCAAGTCTATAATCCCAGTACTTTGCGAGGCTGAGGCGAGAGGATTGCCTGAGCCCCAGGGGTTTGAGACCAGCCTGGGCAACATGGTGAGACGTCGTCTCTACAATAAATCAAAAAATGAGCTTGGCATGGTAGCATGTGCCTGTAGTTCCGGCTACTTGGAAGGCTGAGATGGAAGGATCCCCTGAGCCCAGTAGGGCGAGGCTGCGGTGGTTGTGAGAGTGCCACTGCACTCCAGCCTAGGTGACAGAGTGAGACTCCAACTCAAAAAAAAAAAAAAGAAAAGAAAAAATATTAATTCCATAAAGCAGATCCATACAGTGAAAAGGCACAACTGAAGGACTCCAAAATACCAAAGCCAAATATATACTGTTGGACTTAATCCTGACATGAATGAGACCGACATTAACTCTGAAAGAAGTTTTGGGGGCACCCAGTAACAACTCCACGCCGGTCTGAATCGAGAGATTTATTAAAGGGGCAGTTACACGAAGGGACTGTAACCGAGGAAGGACAAGAGAGAGAGAGAAAAAGAGAGACCGAGAGAGAAAGAGAGTAAGAGAGTGGCGGGGACAGAGAGAGAAAGCAAGGAGGGGAGAGAGGGTGAGAGAGTGTGAGAAAAAGCAAGAGAGGAGAGAGCGAGTGAGAGAGGGGGAGAGAGGGTGAGAGAGAGTGAAAGAGGAAGAGTAAGAGGGAGAGAGAGAGAGAGTGGTGGGGACAGAGAGAAAAAGCAAGAGAGAGAGAAAGAGAAAATGTGTGAGAGAGTGACGGGGACAGAGAGAGGGAATAAGAGAGAGAGAG
>NW_007246654.1:278135-311308 GCF_000164805.1 Carlito syrichta | reverse complement strand
AGAGAGAGAGAGCTATGCAGGGAGAAGGGTATATTTATGAACCTTGAACCTCGTAGGGGCTGGCCCGCGCTGTGCCTGGGTCTCATTGGAGGAGACTATGAGGCAGCATTTCTATAGGAAGAGGTTGTTTGAGCACAGGTTCAAGTTTTGCGCCGTCGGGAAAAACCGCTTAGGGCCTTTGTTGTCTTTGGGAGGCAGAGCCATCTTGGGGACATCCTTCTGACTGTTGTCTGCACCTTTCAAACTCCATTTCACAGTTGAGGAAACTGAAGCTCAGAGAGGTTAAAGAACTTGTCCAAGGTTGCACAGCCAGCCAGCGACAGAGCTGGGATTCAATTCAAAAGTCAATACTGTGGCTCCTCCTTCCAGCTAGTATTTATTAATGGTCACCATGATCATTAAGCTCTGTCTCTGTTTTACAGATACTGGTCCATGTGGCCCATGGCCATGGACCATTGCTCTCTGTAAAGGATTCACTCTGTAAGGGAACCTCAGCATGGTTCAGGGGCTTCTTCACCTGCCTGCATCTCCAATAACTGCTCTAGAAAGTGCGATCTCTAGTAAAACCAATTATCTCCGTGGCAGCTGTGCCAGAACAGCAGTGTGTGTGTGTGTGAGAGAGAGAGAGAGAGAGAGAGGGAGAGAGAGAGATTGTTACCTCTCTTGGAGATCTCTGAGTCAAAGCGTCCAGGTGCAAACCTAAGTCGTTTATCATATCACCTGAAAATACGTAGGCAAAGAGGAATAAAAAAGGGATAATAAAATGGTTCCAAGCCCCCTTTGTTTCAAAGCATCCTGCTGGCGCGTTTATCTCATCATGGCCATAACAAGCACTCCCATGCGAGCACTCCCGGGAAGGCTTCACTGAGAGGTGGGAGCGTGCCGTGTGCCGGCAGGACCCCCCCTCCGCCGCTGCTCTGCTCCTGCTGCTGCTCAGCACACCGCTTCAGGCTTCCGGCTGCCAGGGCCCCAGAGCGGTTGTTTGGAAACCCTCGTAGATGTCCCTGCTGAGAAGACAGGAGGAGGGGAGGTGGCTGGTCAGCCTGCAGGCTAGACTCCAACCAGAAAGAGAAGGAAGGAGCTTTTCCATTCCCCTGCAGGGAGAATCAGCCCCTCGCCTGCCACCGCTCTAGCGTGTGAACATTCGGCCGAGCTTTAAAAATAGCAACGCCGAGGGAAAATGTGTTTGGGAAAGGCAGCTAGCATCAGGGTGTTGTAAGGCACAGCTTTGGCTAAGATATTTCCCAGGGAACCCTGCAGCTATAAAAGCCTCAGAAGGAAAAAAATGTTTGCCTGGCAAGCCAAGTGAGGCAGGGGCATGGAGGATGGGGCCCCAGCCAGGACGGAGGCTGCATGGGCTTGGGCTGCGAGGGTATGAAGGCACGGGTGAGGAAGACTCGGAATTCTGTCTGCAGGGAGGCAGGTGGGCTGTGTTGCAGAAGTGTCGAAAGCAAGGTGTCTGTTTGGGGTTTGCCATGGCAGGTGTTCTCACAAGCCACCCAGCACTGTTCCCGCACCCTTAACTAGCGTCCCCTCCCAGCTGCCGCTCCTCAGAGCCACGTCCTCCTTGCATGTGTGAAGAGGCAGCAAAAGCCTTTTTATTGTCTCAACACCACCCAGTGCACAATGATGACGCCCTTCTCCTGTGCCAGACACCACAGTCTTTCTGGTCTCGTAATAACCCTGAGAAGTCAGAAATATCACCAGGATGTGCAGTTGTAGAAGCTTGGGCCCAGAGTAAGGGCAAGTCACTTATCCCAAACACACAGCCGCTAAAGAAGGATTTGCTTTCGGGACTGCCTACTCTGAGCCAAGTGCCCTTTGGCCAAAAACCTAGGGAACAAAGAAATTGCCACAGACACTCATTATGTTTGTCGACACATTTAGGTCCCTGATCCGAGCATGAGAATGCTGATGTAGGAATCCTTCCGCACCCGGTAATGGGTTTTTCAGAAGATGATGACCCCCTCCCACTCTGAGAAACCTTGCCTGGGGTTGTAAATAGTCCTCTGGCCACGGGCGCCATGGGAAGAGGTGAGGAGAGGCTGCCGGCTTCGCCTCGTGCCCTCACACCAGTCACACACAGACAAGGCACTACTCTCTCCTGTCTCACCAGCGGAAGGGCAGGCAGGAGCCAGGAGGAAGTGAGGCCGTGGTTCTCGGTGCGCCCCTCACACAGCACAC
Source organism: Carlito syrichta (assembly GCF_000164805.1). NCBI lineage: Eukaryota > Metazoa > Chordata > Mammalia > Primates > Tarsiidae > Carlito > Carlito syrichta. Next base: position 309,124 of record NW_007246654.1, on the reverse strand, counting down.
TGGGGCTCTCAGAGGCTAGAAAGTGTGCATCTACGGAGGCCATTTGTCTTCTAGAACCAAGCCTCTGTTCCCTATAAATACCCTGGGATGCCCTCCAAGTGCATCTGGCTAGTTTCGATGCACGCAGGCAGGCCATATGGTGAGCTCTGAACGCCCGGGAGCTGTGAGGAGCAGCCCACTCGGCTTCCTTTCATGTCCATGGGTGGCATTTCAGATGTGTCCGGCATCAAGGAGCAGGCCTAGGTCCCCCTGCTGCCTGTGTGTCCTCCACCCACGTGCCCAGAGGCCTCAGGCAGCTCCTGCCGGCTCTTGGAAAGCTCGACCACACTGCGGCCTTCCACTGATTGTAGCCACTGCTAAAGATAGGCTTCAGCCTCCCACTCTGTCCCTAGGACACAGCCTCCCACAGAAGTCCCCTCCGAGAGCGAGCTATTAACTTTCCAGTAAGCTCGGTTTGGTTAGCAGTTTTGCAACTCCATCCTTCATATCCTATGTTTTCCACAGAATACTTGTATGTTTGAGGCGACTAAAAATGTGCCAGAGCCCCCAAGACGATTAGAATGTTTCTTGGTGCATAGAGCGCCACAGGGGGCAGCAGAGAATTTTGCACCCTGGACCACACCCTGCAGGTGCACCTGCTCCAGCCCTGCTCCCAAGTCCCGTTCCTGCCCCTGAAGCAAGTCCTGGAAGTCAGCCTCGGAAAAGCCAGGGCCTGTAGAGAGACTGTCAGGGGAGCCCCACTGCCAGCAAGACATATGCCACAGTGTGTTCTCTGTGCTCACAGGCCCGGTGAGCTGCTCCCCTAAGTCCTTTCGCAGGTGTATGGAACACACACACAGGAGGGCCTTGTCGGTAGAGGAAAGAAAGAAGATGTGGGCTCAGTCGGGTTCACGCGGGAATACGGCCTGGGCACAGCTCCCCCAAAGACACCGCGTGGCTGTTGTGAATATGCTGCTGTGAACATGGGATTACAAATATCTCTTCAAGACCCTGCTTGCCAACTTTTTGGGTATATACCCAGAAGTGAGATGGCTGGATCATATGGTGGTTCTGGTTTTGATTTGAGGAGCCACCCTACTGTTTTCCACAGTGGCTGCACTGTTTTACACTCCACCCAGTGGTGCACAAGGGTTTCGGTTCCTGCAGTCCTCGCCAACACTTGCTATGTTGTCTTTTGATCACAGCCATCCTGATGGGTATGAGGTGGACTCTCACTGTGGCATTGATTTGCATAGCCCCGATGATTCATGATCTTGACAATCTTTTCATGTGCTTAGTGGCCATTTGTATGTCTTCTTTTGAAAGATATCTGTGCAGATCCCTTGTCCTTTTTTTTTCTGAGACAGGATCCTGCCCTGTTGCCCACTGGTGTGATCACAGCTCGCCATAGCCTCAACCTCCCGGGCTCAAGCAACCCTCCCACCTCAGCTTCCCAAATAGCTGGGACAATAGGCACCCACCATCAGGCCCAGCTAATTTTTTTTTTCTTTCCTATTTTCTTTCCTTTTTTTTACTATGTTGACACAGCTGTTCTTTAACTTCTGGCCTCAAGCGATCCTCCTGCACTGGGAGTGATGGAATCCCAAGGTGCTGGGATTACAGGCATGAGTCACGTACCCAACCAATTTGCCCATTTTTTAATCAGGTTGTTTGTGGGTTTTCTTGTCATTGACTTGTAGGAGTTCTGTATATATTCTGGATATTAACACTTACCTGGATATTGACCCCAAATATAATTTGCAAATATTTTCTCCCTTCCCATGGGCTACCTTTATAACCTGTTAATAATGTCCTTTGGTGCATAAATGTTTTTTCTTTTTAATGTAGTGCATTTTATCTTTTATCTTGCTGCCTGTGCTTTTGGTGTCATAACCAAGATATCCTCACAATTTTAACAGCAAAAAGTCATTTGAGGGAAAGAATGTTCATGGCGTGACCAGCCCGTGATGAAGTGGCACCTCAGAAGTGGGGGGTGCTCCTGGTGGGTGCTCTTTATGCCCAAGATGGCACGGCAGCATCCAGCGGAAGACAGAGTGAAGTCAAGTTCTGATTTCCAAATGGCCCTTGCTGGGTCAGGGATTTTAGCCACCTGCTGCAGGCCCAGGGCAGCGTGAGTTCAGAGGGGGACTCTGGCCTCCTGGTAAACAGGGCTTGCTTGGGTCCACCATGTGGGGGAGACTTCCTGCGAGTTAGGGCAGGCCTTTATCTCCCTCTGCCACCCACAGGAAGCCTGCCAAGCCAACACACCTTCTTAGAACTCCCTGGCCAGCCTGAGCTGGAGTCTGGAGGCCCCACGAGTGGCCCTGTTGCCCCTGCCAGCCAGGCCATCAACAGCTGGGGTACAGAGGAGAAGAGGTGGTGGGCTCGGCGGAAAGGGCCAAGGCCTTCAAAAAGGCCTGAGGTGTTTTGACCCTGCTCTGCCATTTTGTGAGGCAAAGAGGGACCTTGGAAGCCACGCTCAGTCTCCCTGACCCTCAGGTCCCTCCAGGGGGTCTGCACAGTAGCCTGACATGGCTCGGACACTGGCAGATAGGAGCTGTTGTCATCACAGCTGTGAATGAGGCCAATTTAAGGAGGTGTCAACAAAGATGCTGGAGCCCGGGGAAAGGAGTACTGGTTTTGTCATGGGTATCTGGGCACCTGTCAAAGGAGGAAATGCTTGACCTTGCCCTTGAAGAGGAAGCAAGGGTTGCTGGCAGAGTAGAAGGGCATGGGCAAGGGATTCTGGAATCCTGAAATATCAGGATCCAGTCTGTCATATGGAAGATGAACACATGGAGAAAAGGGGATCCTGGGGATGGGCACACAGGGCTGCTCAAGGGTGTCAGGGAAGGCTTCCTGGAGGAAGGGGTAGCTGGGCTGAGTGGAAGAACTCCACAGACAGCCAAGGGAGAGGTCTGAAGGCTGAGGGGACCCACCACGCAAAGGCCCCGAGGTGTAAGGGAAGCAGGGAGCATTGAGGGAGGAGGTGGGGGTGTTTCAGGCCACCCTGAGGAATTTGGACTTGGCCTGCACTCCCCGTGGGGGGATCCAGTACTGTGAGCCCGCTGGGAGCATGGCTGCACCCAGGGCAGAATTGGTCAGGCCTGAGGGAGGGCTGTGTGGAAGAGAGGGAGCATGCCTGGGCCACCGCCGGCAAGGCCGTTTCCACAGTTGCTATGTCCCATATCCAGGCAGTTTCTGGAGTAAATTCTTATGTGTGTTTAGAGTGTCCCACAGGCCTGGGGTTGCTGAGCATGGATGATGCACCTGAGGAAAAACACTGCCGGCAAGCCCCAAACAGTGGCTCTCCACGCTCGCTCCCACTGATTCTTTGCTGAATGAAATCGCGAGGGCCTGCCTTTTCCCTCAATCCTGGGTTCCACTCCCGCCGTGGCCAGCCCCCTGCCAGGGTCGGCTGGCAGGCCCGGTGCAGGGTTCCCAGCCGCCTCACCATCTGTGCAGGCCTCACGACCCAGAGGCGCTGCTTCTAGGGCTGGGCTAGGGAAGGGGGCACTGACTTGTGTATTCCACCAGTGTCTACCAAGGGCCTCCTCTAGGCCAGTTGCCACGCAGGACAAGCAGAAGGCAGGACCGCAGATCCCTGACCCTCAAGCGGGAAGACAGACATGCACACAAACATGCCTCGGTCACAGTCCAGGGTGACAGCAGGGCAAGAGGGGTTGCCGACCAGCAGACTCTGGATGTCTGAGAAGGCATCCTCTTCCGGGTGAAGGCTCAGCTGAGGCCAGGAGGAGGGTAGACAGTGTTAATTAGACGAAGAGCAAGACACTTGAGATGGGAGATGGCAGCCGCTGTATGTAGGGGAGGGTTTTTTCTCACCCAGATCTTTCCACAATAGATCGTGTCTCCTGCCATTCAAGACCAAGGTGGGAAATGAAGTCTCTGCAAAGATCTGCCAGTTCACGGAGGCTTTCTAGATTTCACAGAGATCACTTGGGCAAAGTTGTTATGTACTCCCTCTCCATTGTGCCAAAGAAAGATATCTGATTTCCCTGTGATTCAAATAGATGGATTAAGAAAGAGCTAAACAATAGAGGAAGGAGGTGGGAATCCCAGGATGGGCTCTAAGGCACAGGTGGAAGGGTGAGGCTTCCACAGGAAAAGAGAGGTGATTCGAGGGAAGGAGGAGCTGAAAGACCCAGCTGTGGACGTGGCTCTGGGCACCACAGGAGACGAAGCCTGCTGGGCTGTGTTTCTCTGTGCGTAGCGGTGGGGTGGGGTGGGCACATGCCTGTCCGCGCCCAGAAGGGCTCCCCATCCCCTTTGGCTCGCTGCGAAGGGCTGAAACCTCTGGGACCCACCAGGTCACCGCACCATCTTCCGGGCATAGGTTTTAGTCCTCACCAGGGACCACTCCTGTCTTTTCTGATAAGAGCCATTGCCCCGGCCCCCTGCACGCCTGTCAGGCCACAGCACTGGCCACGACCTTCTTGTCTCTAGACAGGGAGCATAGCATGGTGAGGGATTCAAATGCTGGTGGTGGAGCCAGACTGCCTAGTTCTTTACCTGGCCCTGCCTCTCACCTGCTGCATAACCTGGGGTGAGTCACCTAGCCCCTCTGAGCCTCACTCTGCTCACAGGTAAAATGGTAACAATAATAATAATAGTCCCTACGTCACAGGGTTCCTATGAAGATTAAACGAGCAAGGGCAATAAGGCACTTAACCCCATACCTGGCGCAGAGTTAAAGGCTCCATGGGTTTTTAAATGTGATTCTAATTAAACTGTGAAATGGGTTAAATCATGAAATGGATTTTTAAAAAATCGGTCAAGAGATCTGACTGCAGGGGTTGTGTCTAGATTTTGCTCAACCATAAGCTTAAGAAAACTCCCAGCTGAGGATTGCAGCTGTGTTTACTGGGCTTTAGTGCAAAGTTTCTTTCCACACAGAGAGGGTTCAAAATCTCCAAACCCCAGTGGCATGTTCCTGGCTGTCCAAGTTCAGCCTTGCTGAGAGCCCTCAGAGCCCAGAAAACAGCAAAGTTACCAGAGGGTTGCTGTGCACACACAGGAGGCCAGCTCGTGAAAGGTAAAACCCAAGAGGAACCTTTGAGGCCCCCTGGGTGGGAAAACTGGGCCCAGGAAGGGGTAGACCCTTACCCTGACCCCTGAGAAAAAAGACTTAGCCAGTGGAAGCTCCTCAAGAAGTCAGTTATCTGGAGCCAAGGGGTGGTACAGATCTGGGACCCAGATCCCCAGCTTGGGGTCCCGCTTTCAACTTTGGGGTCCCCAGCAGACCTTGTTCTCCGCTGATGGGAGCAACAGGGCTCCAAACACGAGGGGGGGAGAGGGTGTGAGAGATAGTGCCAAAGAGTGGGTCTTCATTGTTTGTTTTTATTTTTTTGTTTTGTTTTTTTTTTTGAGTTGGAGTCTCACTCTGTAGCCCAGACTGGAGTGCAGTGGCCGCTCCCAGTCACCGCAGCCTCGACCTGCTGGGCTCTGGCGATCCTTCCGCTTCAGCCTTCCGAGTAGCTGGAATTACAGGCATGCGCTACCATGCCCGGCTGATTTTTTGATTTATTGTAGAGATGAGATCTCGCCAAGTTGCCCAGGCGGGTCTCGAACCCACGGGCTCAGGCAATCTACTCACTTCAGCCTCCCAAAGGCGTGGGATTACAGGCTGAGCCACTGAACCCGGCTTGTTTTTAATTAAAAAAAATTTTTTTTTTTTTTTTTGAGTCGGGATCTCACTCTGTCACCCAGGCTCATCACAGCTCATAGCAGCCTCGACCTGCTGGTCTCAGGCAGTCCTTTCACTTCAGTCTCCTGAGTAGCTGGGACTATAGGTGGGTGCCACCACACCTGGTTTTTATTTTATTTTTTCTTTATTTTTCTTTCTTTATTTATTTGGTAGAGATGAGGTCTCGCTATATTGCCCAGACGGTCTCAAGCAGTCCTTGCTTCAGCCTCCCAAAGTAATCAAACTTTTTATTTGAGATCACTGTGATTCACGTGCAGTTGTAAGAAATAATACAGAGATATCCCACTTACCCATTACCCAGTTTCCCCAAATAGTGACATTTGCAGAACAATAGGAAAATATCACAGCCAGGATATTGACATTGACCTAGTCAACTCACAGAACATTCCTGGGACCACAGGGACCTCATGTTGCCCTTTTTTGGTCACATTACATTCCCTTCCCTCCTCACCCCCCACACCCGCCTCAGTCCTGACTGCCACAAATCTGTTCTCCATCTCTCTAACTTTGTCACTTCAAGAACATTACATAAATAGAACCACGCAGGAAGTAATCTCTGGGGACTGATTCTTTGGTCTTGGGTTTGGAATGGGCTTGTTTTCTGACCAGTGTTCTGTGCTTAGGCTTGGTTTGGTTTGGGAGGAAGGGTCCTGGCTAGCTCCTTCCTGGGTGGCCAGACATATTCCTGGGCCTTTTGGTGGATTTAGATCTTTTTTTTTTTTTTTGAGTCGGAGTCTCACTCTTGTCACCCAGGCTGGACCTGCTGGGCTCAGGCGATCCTTCTGCCTCAGCCTTCCAAGTAGCCAGAACTACAAGGCATGCACTACCATGCCCAGCTAATTTTCTGATTTATTGTAGAGACGAGGTCTCACCAAGTTGCCCAGGTTGGTCTCAAACCCCTGGGCTCAGGTAATCCTCTCGCCTCGGCCTCCCAAAGTGCTGGGATTACAGGTGTGAGCCACCACACCCAGCCAGATTTAGACCTTAAACTCTTAAAAGTAAAGGTTGTTGTGATTGGGCCAGAATTGCCACTTGAGGGGGAAGGTTTGGGCCCTTTGAGCCTCAGTGTCCCCCTGTGATATGGAGCTCTTCTCCTGGTCTCTGGCTGTAGTTCCCAGCAGGGGCCTGACACATCTGGCAGCTGGGCCCCAGGCCCAGAATAGGCCATTGTGTAAACAGGACTTACGTGATCAAGACATCAAGACTCAGAAAACAAAGCCAAGAGCAGGAAGCTGCTTGGGCCACTAGAGTAATTAAACTGGGAAGCAGACTCCCAGGGGTCTTCTGTGCCCTGGACTCTCTGGGTCAGCAGGGCAAAGCATCAGGCCTGACTCAGGAAGGAGGCGGTCATAAGACAGATCCCCCGCAGCCATGACAGGGATGGAGCTCCCCCACCCACAGGTCCCACAATCCCCCAGGAGCCCTGGAAGCAGCATTGGGTGGGGTGGTGCTGGTCAGGGCAGGTTGGTCCCTCTTGGCACCAAGACCCCAAACAGCAGCAGCTTAAACAGGAAAGGAAGTGACTTCCAGGCATCAAGACACCCATCTTGCTCCTTGATGCTTCCAGGTACAACCCTTGTCCACCTGGCCTCAACTTTCTTTCTAAAGGGACAAGGGGAAGGCAGGTCCTTGATGTACGGTGCTCACAATCCTTCTGTTCACTTCTGACCAGCCAGAACTTGGTCACATGACTATACCCAGCTGCAAGGGAGGCTGGGAAGTGTAGTCTTTTCTTTAGTCTGGGTAGTTGTGTATCCAACTAAACGTCAAGGTGCTATGGGAGGGAACAGGAGTTGGGGCAACTAATAACAGGCTAGCTATTAAACTTCTCTGTGCCTTAGTTTTCTCATCTGTATAAAGGGGAATAATGAGAGCCATTCTTCATGCAGGGAGTTATCAAGGTTTAATCATGTAAAAACATTGGCCAGGTGCGGTAGCTCACGCCTGTAATCCAGCACTTTTTGAGGCCAAGGTAGGAGGCTCACGTGAGGCAGGAGTTTGACACTAGCCTGAGCAACATAGCCAGACCCCATGTCTACAAAAAATATATTAAAAATCAGCCGGTGTGGTGGTGTGCTCCTGTAGTTCCAGCTACTCAGAAGACTGGGGCAGGAGGATTGCTTGAGACAAGCAAATAGGAAGTGCTCAGACATGGCTATTTGTATTGCTCAGTGAGATCCTGCATGGAGCAGTTCAGTACCATGCTGGGCAGAGTACCTCAGTGGATGGTGCTGCTGTTGCCGTGGGTCTCGTTGTTAGTGTCAGGGCGTGACCGGGGCTCTCTTGGGGACGCCCCAGCTCTCCTCCCCGAAGGGTTCCTTGCAGACCCTAAAGGAGCACTGCCTGTGGTCTGGGCCCATAGCTGGGCCTTCGCACACTGCCCGTGCGCTGTGCTGCCAGTCCCATGTCCTCTCAGCCCCCAAGCAGATGGCCTGGCTCCACAGGCCTATGCCAGCTCAGCTGCAGGAAGCGGCTAATCCATCTCGTGTGGCTTTTCACAAAGGGTCTGGTTTGCGGCGCTTGGTCCCTAGCATGGGAAGGAATCCAGGGCTGGCAGGGGTGACCCCAGGACAGCCTCTCCCCTTTGGTGTGGATCTGGAATTCTGACCGAAGCTCTGTCAGCCTGACAAAAGGGGTGGGGGGTGGGGCGGGAGTGCAGCCTTGGAGAGCCGCAATCGGTGGAGCACAGTGGGCACCCTGGCCATCTCAGGGGCAGCTGGGGGTATGCTCGGAAACACGTCTGCATGCCCCCTCTCTGCCCCTCTTCCAGTCCTCACCATGTGGCAGGCACTTCACCAACCAGTCGGGAACCTTTCGGCAAGGATGAGGGACATCATGGCTTCACACCTGCCCCTGTGGGACCAAAAGATTTCTCGAAGCTTCTCACACAAAAACTGTGGAGCAGACGCTCCCTCTCAGACCACAGATCAGGATAGTGGTCTCCTGAACTGCCTCTGCAGAGGCAGGAAGAGTAAAGTCAGAAACCACGAAAGGCTGACAGGCCAGAGAGAGCAAGGACAGAGGGCCAAGAGAATCTGAGCCACAAGCAGGGAACAGGCTGGAGTCAGAGGAAGCTTAGCCTCTGGGCATATCCCACAGAGAGGCAGGGAGGGCCTCAGCACAGCCCAGGCAGCAAGCAGGTGGAGAGCCTCCTGTCAGAGCCTTGGGCCGTCTCCTGCAGCCCACTGTGGCCCAGATCTGTCCTTGGGCTTTCCCCGACTCCCCGAGGCCCACTGGGCAGCTGACGCGTTTCTCAGGGCCTCTCACCCCGGCCCCTCACTTTCCAGCCCAGCCCCCACTGTTCCTGCCATCGCCGTGTGCCCTGGCCTGCTTCCACCAGGCGGACACCACGTCAGGGGGGAGACGGAAAACAAATCAAACACCAAAACCTCTTCAGAGCTGCTTTTGAATGGAATAGTCAAAGTGAGCAAATAGATGCCACTTATATTGTTAAAATACAAATTAACACTTGACACTTTTCACAGCCCCTGTAAGTACGTGGCACTCTCGAGCCTGAAAAGAGAGGCCCTGAACACAGCGCACAGCTGACCAGGATGAAAGCTGTCCCTCAGGACAGAGCAGAAGGGAAAGCTGCTGGGAAAGGGGTCCTGTCTATGGAGGGACCCCTCACCCAAGCACTGATGAGCCTGTCTCCCTCTTTCCTCCAGGTTGACCTTTATAACTCTGACCCCCTCATCTGCCGGGCCGGGTTGAAGGTGTGCTTCGGCATCCAGCTGCTCAATGCCGTCTCACGGGTGGAGCGAGCCCTGCCCAAGCTGACCTTGCCCTTCCTGCTGCTCCAGGGCTCTGCTGACCGCCTGTGTGACAGCAAAGGGGCCTACCTGCTCATGGAGTCAGCCAAGAGTCAGGACAAGACACTCAAGGTGAGCAACTACCACCTGCTGCCTCCCCAGGTTGGGGGCGGGGGGAGAGGGGCACGGAGGAAGGCAGCCTCCCTTTGGGCTGCCCAGATCCCTGAGAGCTGCACCCCCACCCCACCCCTGGCATCTCAGGATGGGTCCGGCCTGGCCTGCTGGGAGATACATAAGTACAAGGAATCAGAGGAACCTATTAATTCTAAGAGAACACACGAGTTATTCTCTGATCGTTTTGTATGAATGAGCCTCAAAAGAAAAGGGAGAGAACAATCAGAAGACGGTATGGTCGGGAAAAGAACCCACAGCTGGGCATTCAGCAAGTCAAGTCTCCCTGGAGAATGTCATGACCAAGATCCAAGGACACGCTTGGTGCCCAGGCTCCCTCTGCACCAGCAACAGCAGCTGCCAGAGGGCTGAGGCACATGGATGCTGGCGGGTTGGGCGGAGCCTGATCTGGGGCGGGGGTCGGCAAAGGCTGGGCCTGCAGACAGAGGGCCCTGAAGACAGGTTCTGCAGCTCAATGATGCGGCTTATTAGGCACAGGAGACCACAGTGAACTAACCCCAAGGGCCTCTCAAAACGGACTGAGCTGTTCTGGGTCCAGACATGCTCATTTTGTTTGTCCGAGTGAGCTGGAAAGTACCCTCAGCTGGAGGAGGGAGCACCTCCTGAGTACCCCTCAAGGGATGTCTGACCCTGGAAGTGTTCTGTGCTGGGTGGGCAGATCCCAGGCCCAGGGCCACATTCACATTCTGGGTCCTCCCTGCACTCTGCTGCCCCAGCCTGTGCCCTGAGGGCCCAAGGCTGCTTTTCCCTGGGTTATAGAGTGGCTAATTCACTTCAGATCCCAACCCCACCAAGTGACGGTCAGGATTCAAACTCAGATCCTTGGACTTGAGCTCACTGTCCCTCTCCACCCCCACTGTGCTCACAAAGGCTGCTATCTTTGCCAGCTATCAAGAGCTTCCCTTGCAACCATGCTGATTTGCAGGCCCTGCCCCATCCCAACTACCAGCTACAGATGCACAGATGGACAGAAAGAAGTAAAAAAGAAAGAGAAAAGCAAGCTGGCTCATATTAACACTGGAGAGTCTAAAAACACAGTGGGCCCTGGTTGTGGTGGAACACGCCTGTAGTTCCAGCTACTCAGAAGGCTGAGGCAGGAGGATCACTTGAGGTCGGGAGTTTGAGACCAACCTGGGCAACCTATCGAGACCCTGTCTCAAAAAAAAGCTTTAAAATTAAAATATTAGCCAAAAACCCCACAGTGGAACCCTTTGCATTCTTCGGTGAACACAACTCAGATCACACCCTTACACCAACATGGAGCCTTGTTGACCCTACGAAAGGAGTCCACTGAGATCACTCACTTATTCATTCACTGAGCCATTCACCCATTGCTAGTTTAATTCAAGTATTTACTGGGCTCTGACTTTGTGCCAGGCCCAGAGAACAAGACAAGCAAAGGCCCTGCCCTCCCCTGGAGTCTTTATCATCCTCGTGGGATGAGCAGTAAACAGATACATAAGCAGGAGGGTTCGGGAGAAGGGGGTCAGTGCCCTGAAGGAGACAAAGCAGAGTATGAGGACGCAGGGACAGAGGGAAGGGAAAGCACCTGCTTAGGTGGGATGGACAAGTCTGAGATCTAACAGCAAGAAGGGGGGGTGGAAGAACATTCCAGACTGAGTGAGGGAAGAGCGAGTTTGAAGACCTGAGTCTAGGACGACCTTGACCTAGGCAAGCCGCCAAAAGGAGATCGGTGCCGTGGGAATGAGCCAAGCGGGTGTCTGGTGGGGTGGGTGGGGCACGGGAGCCCCACCACCCGAGACATCTGGACTTTTCCTCCTGGTGAGAGGAGAAGCTGCTTGAGTGTTCTGAGCCAAGGAGTGACATGCTGTGATTTCCGTTTTAAAAGCCTCCCTCCAGTGGTCACCGAGTGGAGACAGGAAGGCCCAGTAGGAAGATGGTGACAATGAAGACAGGGGAGGTCTGGCAGGGCTGTAGGAAGTGAGACCACAGTAGTGAAGCAGGGGTGTGGGCTTGCGGTCATGAGGAGGCTGCAATGCCCTATTCTGAGACGGGTGACACCAGACAGAGAAATGTGCTGGAGTCCTGTCTGGAGATACCCGCTGGAATCCCATGGGAGGTCTGGAAGATACCTGTTAGGAGCTCAAGTAGAAATGGCAGGTAGGCAGACGAGAGTTCAGAGGAGTGGTTTGGCTGGAGCTCTGAGTTGGAGTCATCAGCCACAGACTGGACAAGATTACTAGAGAGGAAAAAGAGGACACTGCCAAGGCCTGAGTCCAGGCCAGCCTGCAGAGGTCTTTGGGCAGTGTGGGCCTGAACTGAGAAGGGACTGCCATCCAGGCAGGAAAACAAAACAAAACAAAATACCAGGAGAGTATAAAGCCATGGAAAATACAAGAAGAAAGTGTTTCTAGAAGGTAAGGCTGATCAACTTATGAATGACACTAAAATAGTCAAAAAAGAGGAGAGCACAGTGTCCATTGGACATGGCGGCATGAAGGCCATTGGAGAGCTGGCCAAGGACAGCTGCCGTGGGCTGGTGGGAGTGGAAGTCAGGTTGGGATGTGCTGAGGACCAAACGGAAGGTAAGGATGTGAGACAGGAATGGAACGCCCTCTTGGGAGAAGGTTGCCTGTGCTGGAGGTTCAGAAACGGGTCTGTGGGTGGAGAGAGATGTGGAGTGAGGGATAGTTTGCACTTAAGAAAGTATTAGGACGTGTTGGGAAATTGTCATTCACTTGAACCATAATCTGATCAAAAGCTGTTGGCCTCTTGACAACGGAGGTCAGGGCCAAGTCCTCAGGGTGTAAGGGGAGGGTCCAGAGGATCCTGCAGCCCCTCACCCTGCCACGGCCTTCCGCCTACCCCCTGCCACTTCTGATGATGCAGCCCTGATTCCTTGTGTCTCTCCTAATTGCAGATTTACGAAGGTGCCTACCATGTTCTCCACAAAGAGCTTCCTGAAGTCACCAACTCTGTCTTCCACGAAATAAACATGTGGGTCTCTCAAAGGACAGCCGCGACAGGAACTGGGTCCCCGCCCTGAATACACTGGTCGGGTGTCAGGCTCACAGTCTGGGGGAAGCAGGCAGAGGAAGGGGAGAGACGGCCTCTCAGATGTGGCTTGCAAAAAAAAAAAAATCAGAAATTGGAGGAATCCCTAGCACAATTTACTTTAGTAAAACAAAACAACACACACACCACAAAGACATTTTGTGATATATTAGGCTATCGGCCACTAGATCTACCTTAAAGGGGTAGATATGTTAAGCAAAAAAGAAAAAAAAAAGGAAAAGGGTTACAGGCAATTTTCCACAGAGGAAATGTGCTGGAGCGTCCTTTTTTTAAAAGAGAAAAGCCAAGCCTCTACCCCACCTCTTCCAGCTCCCACAAGGTTCCCAGGGATTCCTGGTGTTCCTGGGACACCAGACTGCAATAATTGGGGGTCTCCCTGCTTCCCAGCCCCTCGCTCTCGCCCCAGTACCCCCTCTGACCAGCCTCACCTTGCTGGCCTTCCTCTCAGTGTGTGATGAGGTGGCTGGTGTCTCCGTGGAGGCCAGCTCCCCTGGGCAGAACAAACGTGCCCCTCCAAGGCCCAGAGATGCCTGGCACTTCCGCGAGATGAGCAGGTCCCCAGGCCTCTGTCAGCTCCTTTTCGGCCTGAGGCCGGATTTTGCAGAGGGAGGGGAGTGAGGCTTGGTCCAGAAATACAGCTAAGCAGGAAGTGGAGGCTCCTCTCCTCCCCCCATCCTGCAGGGAGAGGCTTAGGTTGCCCACTGTGTGCCCTGTATATTCAAAGAGGCTGCCTTTCCTTGAGTTACTAATTTTACCTGATGCTATTAGAGGAGAATTGTATTGAAGATGAAATGTCTAATATATAATGTATATTCTAAAACAGAGACTATTTTGGTGAGTGGGTGAGCTATCGTGCAGGGATGGACAGGCTAGGCAGAGGGTCCTGTGCTTCGGGAACTGAGCCGGCAGCCCCGGAGAGGGGACCAGGCCTAGGGCCCCTCTTGCTGCTCCAGGTCACAGAGCCGCCGCAGCCTGCAGGACCGTGGTCCGAGGCCTGTCTGTGGCCAGAGCCACCCGGGGAGCCTCAGTGCTGGCAGCACAGCTACCTCTGGTGGCAGGAGAAGAGAGCCCAGCACAGTGGCAATCCAGGCCTCCCTACCTGAGGCCGCACAGAGCCTTCGGCGACGATAGGGCCGGTTAGGCCAGGCCTCACCCAAGGCCAAGGCTGGTGTCAGCCAACCTTCCCCAGTGGAGGCCCTGAGTCTGAACTGCCCTTCCTAGTGCCAACCCTGCCCTGGCCCAGCCTTGGCCCCATTTGGCACCAGCAATAAATGGGGATCACCGTCCGCTTTGGGAAGGCTTTCACCTTCAAAATGGGACCTGTTACCTCAAGAGGCTTATTAGTGCAAATATGACCTTGGGTTGGGGGGTGTTGTCATCACTGAAGCCCCACTGAAGGTGCAATTCAGGGCCCCAGAATCTAGGAGTCGGGGACCCTTCTTGTAGCAGCAGGAACTGCTGCCCCTCACGCAAGCCCTGTTCTTCTTGAGGCTCATTCTGCGTCGCCAGCGAGGTGAGCCCCTCTACCCTCCCTCCAGTGACCCTGACCACACTATGGCAGAGTCAAGAACTGGTCAAGCTGGCTCTGCTGGAGCTCACTCTGTGCCCCAGGGGCCAGGGCAGAAAAAGCCACGCCCACACCCCATTACAGGGCAGGTGGAGGCCCAGGTGCTGACCAACCCCAGGTCCTCAAAAAAGAGCACCTTCCATAGGCCCATCTTATCTCTCTGGGAGAAAAAATTTTTTAAAATGCACTGACAGAGTAGTTCATCTCTCTCTGCTCAGCGAGCCCCGGCCAGCCGGGCAGTCGAGGGGATGGCTCTGCTTCTCACTAAGGAAAAGCAGAAACCCCATCCAAAGACTGAGTGATGCCGCTTGGCCAGATCTGCAGTTCTCACCAGGAGCTGAGATAGTGCAGGTCGCAAAAAGTCCACACACCTCTCGTCCCCGCTGCCTCCCCAGAAGCATACGGTGGCAATGCCATTTCCCAAATGAACATCAGGTACGTGGACTGACCAAGGATTCTTTTGGATGCGTGAATTTATGTACACGAAAGCGCTTCCAGAGACATATAGATTCGGTGGCATTTACACGCCTGGTTAAAGAATCACCAATATTAAAATGAAAGAAATTATCTGAGATTGGGGCTGCCTCATGTAATCTGGAAGAGGGAACAGGGGATGTCAACATGCTACCTTCTGAATCAGGAGCCAGCACAGGGCCCTGCACATGAGCTGTGCCTAACTTCTCACGCAGGGTCACTCCAGAGCTGTTGGGACCCCAGCTGTGCGAGCCTTGAACTGAATTCCTTCTCGATATTGATGGCTCCGTGCTGGCATTCTGAGCTTCAGAGAGTCATGCCATCCCAAGGGTGTAGAGGAACGTTGGCTTGGAAGAAGAACGTAGGCTACCCACGGCTTGGTCTTAAGAAGGGAGGGGAAGGCGAAGGCCAGGGAGGGGGGCCCAGAGACACAGCTGGTTCAAACCCTGCCTGGGACACTAGGCCCAAGCACTGATGGGAACACAGCCCCTTCCCTGGCAACTCAGAGGTGATGCCAGTCCCTACAGAAATAGGTTTCATGCCTGAGAATCTCTTTAGAAAAAGATGTCGCCTGCAGCCAGTGGGGGCCACAGCCCCACCAGGCTTTAGTTCTTTTGCAGAGATGGAGGGGTAGATGGGCAGCCTCCCTCCCTTCTGGCAGCGGCCCAGCTTCCCTGAGCTTCTGGGTGGTGCTGGGCTCACCGAGACGGCGCTGGAGGATGCTCAGATTCCCACCCCAAGCCCCACGCGGCTTCCGTCTCACACTCTGCTTCCTCTCACCTATGGCTAACATAAACCTTATAGGATCACAATGATTTTCCAAGCATTTTACTGGTTTGTTATCGTCACTGCAGCTCAGTCACATCCCTACGTGTATACTGTTAGTGGGGAACATATGTATCCGTTAGAGCTATTAAAGGAACCAATGTACGCGACAGCTAATCTTAATAAACCAGATGTTTCCCCAGTGGTGTTCGTCTGTCTGTCGCAGTGGCCTCTGATACTAATGCAAACATTCCTTGCCAAGAGAGCAACAGGCCCTCTTGCAAGGCAGTGCTGAGTGTCCGCTGGGCCCTGCCTGTGCCACGCCCGTCTCTGCCACTCACTCAAGCGGCGCTTCCGGGCCGGATCAGCATGTGTGCATCTCCCCTTCTCCCATCCACGCCAAGGGCTTCTGTCAGGAGATTTGTTCCCGGGTGCATCCCTTAGGTCCGCCCCCAGCTCCACCTTGGTGCAGCTCATGGCTTTCTCCACGGCCCCACAGGGGTGCCCAAGCTTGGGTCCTCACCCCATCTCAGATGGGGAAGCCCAGCTCTCCTGCTGTCTGGTGTTGCCCTTGACGCCTCTCTGTGTCCCACAACCACACCCGGCCTGGCCACTCTCCCTCCACAGCATCTCCAGAGTCACACTGCTTCCCTGCGGCCCAGCTGTCCCCACCACCTCCTGAGGGACAGCAACAGCAGCCTCCTCAGTGGGCTTCTGTCTCCTCCCAGGGGCCCTTCAGTCTGTTTCCACACAGCGGTGAGAGGGGACGGTTAAAATGCAAGGCAGACCGTGGCCCTTCTCGGCTCAAGAGCCTCCTGTGGTGCCCATCTCCCTTAAGTACAGGCCAAAGTCCTTACAGGCCCTTGACCCGTGGCCTCCCTGCCTCCCCGCTCCCCATCCTCATGTCCACGCGGCCCTTGCCACACCAGCCAGCCCCCTCTGGGGCATCTTCTCGGTGAAGCCTCTCCTACCCGCCCCCTCCCCCCACTTGCTTTTCCTCTGGCACATGTGTTGCCATCTGATGTGACATATGTTCTCCTTGTCCACTTGGTAGCTCTGTGCTCTCCAACGGGAATGTCCCACTGAGCTGCAGAAGGGCCTGTCCCTGCACTAGACCTCTGCTCCCCAGGGAGTCCCCAGGAATACCTGTCTAACAGGGCAAGGAGGGAGGGACTGAGTGAGTGCGTGAGGGAGTGTGTGACTGGAGGAATAAGTGAGGGAGGAGTGAGAAAATGAGTGAGTGAGGAAACGAACAGTGGATGAATGAGTGAGGAAAGAATAAGAGAGGGAATAAGGGAGGGAGGGAACGCGAAAGAATGCGGGAGGGAACGAGTGAGCAAATGAGAGGATGAATGAGGGAGGGGGGAGTGAATTAGGAAGTGACCCAGTGAGAGAATGAATGAGGGAACGAGTGAGCAGGTGAGTGAGTAAGGGGGGGGAAGAGTGGGAGAGTGCGTGAACGAGTGGCTGAGTGAGGAGGGAGGAATGGGAGAGAAATGAACGACGTCTCCCGGCCAGGCACTGAACTTGGCGTTGTGGGGTAAATGCAAGGTCAGCTTCGTGGCCCTGTGCGGTCACCTGGCCCCATGCTAGAAGGGCCACACATTTGGGTTAGTGCTCCGCTCTTGCTTTCTGGAAATCCTTGACACTTACGGAGCAGGGGCCCTGCATGTTGTTTTGCACTGGGCCCTGTGAACCTGCATGCAACTCTGGCTGGGAGACTGCCCAGCCTCTGTGCAGGGGTCCCCCTAAAAGGCACACAGACCTGAAGGACAGCCCGCTCGCTCCTAGCCTTATGCTCTACCGGCCTTCAGCCAAATTCTGCCCCAGAGTTCAGTGTGTCAAACCTAGAACAATGGCTCCTTCGGTCGGCTTTTCTAACCTCCTCCATGAACAGTCACAGATGTATAAAAAGCTCCTACTGGGCACCTGTGTTGTGTCAGGCACTGGGTCCAGCCCTGGGAGGAATGGCGACCAGAACAGAACGAGGTGGGCCAGCTCACAGAACGAGGACACAGGGCAAAGTGAACTCCCACCCAGAGCTTAACAGTAAGGGGCACAAGGCAGCCACCAGCCCAGCCTGCGGCTGCACAGCTCTCCAGAAGCCAGAAGATAAGCAGGAGTGAGCAGGCTTGGGGCCACAGCAGAGGGAGCTGGGGGCAAGTGTTAGAAGTGGAGAGAGCTTGAGTGGGTCCCAGGACTGAGAGGCTTTCAGGGAGGCTGGAGCACAGGGGCAAAGGGTTTGTTCAGTCAGGGTCCCTGCAGGAAACAGAGGGTAACCTCAGCAGCACCTACCCAAGGATCATGTAGTCAGAGGGGGCCAACAGGTGAGGTGGAGCGCCAGGGCCTAGCCCAGTGGGGAGCTGACACACAGAGTGATCTGCTGCTGTGGGAGAGGGGCCACCTGTCCAGGCTTTGGCTTTAGGTAGAGGACACAGTCATGACCGAGATGGAGACCTGCAGGTAGAGACTCCTTTTAGCTCACTGCTCAGCGGTCTGGAGCATGTTGGCCTTCAGTCACGGTCCAACATGGCTGCTCCAACTCCAGCCATGGTGTCTTCATTCCAGCTGGCAGGAGGGGCAGAAAAGGAAAGACGTGCTCATACACCTTTCCAGGGATAAAGCAGAAATTAGAAATTGCATCTAGTGTCTCAGATCACATCCGGAACCTGCTGGCATGGGCACAGTTAGATGCAAGGGCAGCTGGGAAGTGAGCCGTATGCCCGCTGAGAAATGAAGGGGAGTTCAGACGTCAAGGACAAGAGCAGGCTGTGTCACAAGAATGAAATGTGCACAGTGAGGCTTGCATCAAGGGGAGCCCCTTGATGACACCAACAGCAGCAAGGTGAGAGGACAGACGAGGTAGGGCCCTGACCAAGGCCATGGCTGTGGGGACTGAGAAGGGGAAGACGAACCAGCAGCCGCTGGAGAGGTAAAATCAGCAAGGTTTGGTGACCAACCTTGTTACTTGGAAGAGAACGTAACAAACACATATGTCTCCAGAAATCTCTGTAGATAAGAAAAGGTTACACGGTCTGCTCAAATTGTGCGTGTTATATATCTTCCAGAAAGGGATGGAAATTCACACTGGTGGAGACTGTTGAGAGTTTCATCACAGGAACTCCATATAATTTTCACACCAGCTTTGAGTGGCTGGTGGTGCTGTTCCCATTAGGACAAATAAGTAAACTGAGGCTCTAAGGGTTTCACTGATTTGCTCAAGGACTGTATGAGAGGCTGAGCTAAAACCCACATTGAGCAACTTTCAAATTTTGAACCACAAGCAGGGACCAGTATTGCCTGAGGGTGGCTTCCTGGCTCACTGAGGCCTGAGGCTCCCCTAGACCCACTTCCTCAAGTCCCTGCCTCTGAGACCTGCAATATAGGCATTACTTCCCCCAGGGGCCCCATAAAGTCCACATACTGGCACTGCAGAGATGAGAGGGAATGACATCCTTCAGGAAGAGGAAGGCGCTCGCCTTCCATCAAAACCCTGTCCCAGCCAAACTCCTGCCAGGTTCAAAGATTACACCTCAGGAAGCCTAGTACAGCAAGAAACAGGAAGCAGTACCTGACCACATGAGAAATCCTGCAGACCAAACACACCTACAGTCCTCAGCAGCTCCACAAACACTCCATACAGACCGCAAAAATTCAGGTATGATGCAATCAAAGAGCAAGACAAAAGATCAAGACCAGGGACACACAAAATAAAGATCAAATAAAACCCGAGGAACACACACAGGCTGGGATGGTGCACAATTAGGCTGGGATTAAACCAGCTGTCAGGGAGCTGTGGCCCTGGACAGCACATGAAGTACTTCCACTGTTGAGGATAAGAGAAGATTGAGTAGGGTTGGGGTTAGGGTAGGGTTTGCGTAGGTTTAGATTAGGGTTAGGGTTGGTATAAAATTAGACCTGGGGTTAGGGTTAGGGATAACAGAGCTGTGTTTCAAACCCAGGGCCTCTGTGTCAAAATGTATTTTCTTTTTAATAGTCTATTTTAACCTTTGTTAGAGTAGGGAACACTTACAAATTTAAATCAACTTGATCTTGGAACATGTATTATACACTAACTTTCAGATGATATCATTTTAGTCTAATGCTGCCGAATGGGTCTCTGCCACATATTTCACACACAGGCTTCACCGTTCCGTGGAGCTGGGCCTTGTTGGCTGTGGAGGGGTAACTGAGACCTGCAGGAGCCAAGCACTTGATCTAGGTGTTACAACTGGAAGGGAAGTTTCATGACAGGAAGTCTTGTGAGTTTGACTCTAGACAGAAGCTCTTACTTTGGTTCTCAGGACACAAATTAGTAGGGTGTCTGATAGGTGTCACATTTTCCCTAAGAACACAGTAAGGCTGCTTCCAATCCTGGCTGGAGTGCCCTGATGCTCTTTCTCCCACCCCAACTCTGATGCCAGCATCCAAACAGAAGCCTCTGCCCTGAGTTCCTCAGTCAGCTGCAGTGAGAGGGGACACAAGGCTTGCAGGAGTTTCCCAAGTAGAGAAAAGAACGAGCATGTGCAAAATCTTCGTGTCCTGTTCTATTTTTTTCAGGTGTGGCCTAGATCTTAGAATGTGCAGAGAAATCAATCCTTATGTTTCAGCCTACTTATATAGTTAATCCTCACTTATAACCCCACATTCCTATAATAAAGTAAAATTCTAAAAAAAATTAAAAATAAATTCTTATTTTTTTATTGTAGACTTGGCCCCCATACGCACTCTGGCTCAGGGCTGGCATGGGTGAAGCGAGTGAGGCACTCATCTGGGACACAACATCCAAGGGGCGCCAAGAATCCCAGTCATCGTGATAAACCTTATTTTACCGTAACAATTTCAAAAATCAAAATTAATGTAAAAACTTCGTAACGAACCAAATATCAACCTTTAAATAAAGACGAGTCAGTATTACTGACTTCCTTTGACCTCAGATTCCAGATGGCACCATCACTTGTCTTGTCTCACCTGGCCCCTGCCCCCACTCTTCTTGGTGGGGCTACAAGCCATCCCTGTGCTACATATCATGTGCAAAACTGAGTTTGCTGCCTTTTAATCACTGCTCCATTTGTCACTGTCCAACTGACTTTTCAATCTGTGAAAAATGAGGGGGTATCTTGAATTAGGAGAGAAAGCATATAATTTTTCCAATAAAATATAATGGAAATATTTTTCATTCAACAATAAATTTTTTTATTTGGAAGTAAGAATGAATTAAAGTTAAAGTGAGGGGCAGATTTTTTTTTAAATTCCAAAATTAGTACAGTTTAGTTCATAGAAACTAAACAGAAATAGGATCAAATGTCCCCAACTCATGCAGCAACTCTTCCTCTGGGTTAGGCATAACAGAGCCTTGTTTCAAACCCAGGGCCTCTGGGTCAAAATGTGTTTAGTCTATTTCAACATTTGTTCTACATTTGAATCGACCTAATGATGGAACTAATTTTATACACTAAGTTTCAAATGCTATCATTTTAGTTTCATGCTCCTGTCTGGCTCTGTCTGTGCTGTGGACTTCTCACATAAGCCTGGGGAGCACCCACAGCGCAGGCTGAATCACCTCGCTTTCCTCGTGGACGCAGAGGCCACACCAACCCGCATTATGGCTGCAGGAAGTTTGGGCACCCCCATTGGCTATCATTTCCTTCCTCAGTGACTGTGCACTGCTGCCGTGTGCTGTTTTTCCTGTAGACTTGCAACACTGTACTAAACACCTTCACACAAGGTGTTTCTCCATCACTCTTGTTTCTCTGCCTTCGACTAAAATGAGGAAGGCATGGTGCAGGGGGGATGCTGCCTACCCCCCACCACACGGCCTTGCTCTGGGGATAGGCTGGCAGTTCTGGGGATGCAGCTCTCCTTGCACGAAGGCCTCCGCTGGCATACCTGGCCATTTTTGCTGTTGCAGTAGACCGTTAAAATATCAATCCACAGTGGTTTTGCTTAAACATCCCACTAGTGTTTTTCCTTAAAATCTGCTCAAAAAGCCGGGCTCAGTGGCTCAGCCTGTAATCCCGCGCCTTTGGGAGGCTGAGGTGAGTGGATTGCCTGAGCCCGTGGCTTCGAGACCTGCCTGGACAGCGAGACCTCATCTCTACAATAAATCAAAAAATCAGCCGGTCGTGGTAGCGCATGCCTGTAATTCTGGCTACTTGGAAGGCTGAGGCGGAAGGATCACCAGAGCCTAGCAGGTCGAGGTTGCGGTAGCCGGGAGCGGTCACTGCACTCCAGTCTGGGCGACAGCGTGAGACTCCAACTCAAAAAAAAAAAAAAAAATTCTGCTCAAAAGTGGAAACTTTATGATTTCAGATAACATCTGTAAAAAAAGACATGCCTGGTAATCAAAAAAAAATTTTTTTTTAATTTTTTTTATTTTTTTTATTTTTCCATGCTTATCAATTTGTTATTTATTTATTTCATTCACAGTATTCTTAAAAAATTTTTTTAAAGTAGGATTTATTAAGACAGAAAAGCTACCACAGTGGGAGAGGACCTGAAAGAGGTTGCCCAAAATTTTTTATTTAAACAACTAAATCTCTCACATATCTTAGCATTTCTAAGATTAATGTGTAGTCTGTGGTGAGACCTGTTGGTTAGGTCATTAGCCTTCCTGTCTTGTGTGCCCCGAGGCAACCAGAACTTTCTAAAATGCCAGGCTGTCCCTATCATTCCCCTGCTCCCACCTCCCACTGGGTTCAGGATAAACCAGGTGTTCTGCTGAGCCCTTCTCACCTAACACCAGCCAGGAGGGAGTTATAGTCATCATCCCCAGTTCACTGGGAAAAGCAAGGCAGAGCCACTATGCACTAGGCCTCAGCTGAGCCCTGGGCTCTGGCCATGCAGACCCCTCCCGGTTCAACTCCATCCCCAGCTGTTCTGGGCTCCCAGGCCCTTACACAAACCATGCCCTCCCCACGGCAGGCCTATCCCAAGACACCTCCCCTCCCACTGTTCCCACAACTCATCACTCTCCTCCCTGACTGTCAGATGACTTGTCCCAACTGACGCCTCAGGCCTTACAGCTTCTCCCATGTGGTCACTTCAGGCCTTACAGCTTCTCCCATGTGAGCAATATGCAAGAGAAATATGGCTAAACATGCACTGGGAAATAAAAGGAAAAAATCCAAAAAGTTCTGCAAATGACAAAATAAAAAGGCATGGAGAACAACCACAGAGTAAGCCGAGATACTTGCTATTAGAAGCCATGAGAGAACCTTTCCCACTCAGGACTGTACACGCCGATCTGAACTGAACTGTGTGAAAAAGCAGAACGTAGCTGAGAAAGGCCTTGGGGCCCAACGGGGAGGGGGTGGGCTGCAGGCCTGAAGGGCACCGAGAAAGCCCCTGTTGGGGCTTAGAAAACAATACCCCAAAATGAAGTCCTTGGAAGCAGCCTCAGAAGCAAACATTTTTCTCTGAACTTCTCCCTCCTGTCTCTAATCCCATCCTCCCCAGAGGCTAGTCACAGAATCTAAAATTCCTCTTCCTCAAGATGGGTCACAGAAACCTGCCTTTCCTGAAAGCCAGCCACAAAACCAGAAATATTACTTTCTCTCCACCGAATCTGTATAAAAAACTGCCATAAAGAAATTATCTGACCTACGTTGTTTGACTGTAGGGCACAAGGCCCCCATTCCAGAGAGGGCCCTGGCCCTTACCCAGGAGGGGATACATGCTCTAGAGGCCAAGAAGAATCTAGACAGACAAGCCTTGCTGGGTTTCCCCACTCCGTCTATTAGCATTAGATCACACTTTTGCCCAATCACATTTCTACATAGTTGTCCATACTTTGCTGAACCTAAGCATAAAAACAGACAACTTCCCCTGTATCTTTGGGTCTTCATTCCTGTGTATACAATGTAAATACATGTGTATGCCTTTTCTCCAATTAATCTGCTTCTTGCAAGCTGGTTTTTCAGTGAACTTTCAGAGGGCCAAGGCGGAAGCTGTCTCTTTGCCCCTACACTCCCAGCTTCCCCTGATAAGGTCACAGCCCCTGCAGGAAGGGCCAGAAGGGCCTCCCTGGAGGGGGAGACTGGCCCTGAGCTGAAGGAAAATGGCTGTTTCAGTCCTCAGCCCTCTTGCACGAGGCTCACCACAGCCAGGAGCCAGTCAGGTCAGGAAAGGAGGGAGGCAGGCTGGGGTCGGCGGCAGATTCCAGCTCTGCTTGCCCGGCGGCCCTGGCCTTCCAGCTCTGGACTAGCCTCTGCTGGTCGTCAGGTGAGGGAGCCTGAGCCCCGATTCGAGTTCCTCCCCTTGCTCCTCACCAGCTCCTGCTCCAAAAGGCCCCACCCTTCCCAAATGGCACCTCGGACACAGACTCGGGCTCTCACAGTAAATTCAAGCTTTATTGCCACACACAGCCTCTCCCAGCCGTCCTACCCGGCATTGTGCACAGGAGCAGCTGGCTGGAGAAGCAAGCCAGGGCAGGGCCAGGGCCAGGAGGACAGGGTGAGGGAAGGGGATCTGGGGGAGGGAGGCGCTAAGAGAAGAAGGCCTACCTCTACTGCGGGTTTTCCTGAGTGGTGCGCAGCCCCAGGGTCTTGGGGGCTAGCATGTGCATTGGGGAAGAGGGCTCATCCCAAAGACATCCTCCCCTGGGGTCCTCAGGCTTATGGAGGGAGAGGAGACCCACTGAACCCCCTCTGCCTACCGTGATGTCCTCGAGTGTGCAAGGAGCAGAAAGAACAGCTGCACACACAAACATGCACACAGGCTTGGGGCTGCCGGGGCAGTGGGCAGGGGCTCAACAGTCCAGGCCGATAGACACCAGCAAGTCCTCAAGAGCCTGCAGTCGCTGCTGTGCCTCCTCGATGGCACTGTATGTCTGCACCGTGCTGGCCACGTGGAAGCGGATGTCGTCCACCAGCGGGATGGAGTCCGTCTCCTGTCGGGCTGCCACGGCGGCCGCTTCCTCCCTCACTGCCTCCGTGAAGTCCTCTCGCTCTACCAGCTGTGGGACTGGCCGGCTTAGCACAGAGGTGTCTGCTCTTGCAGCCCTCTCACCCCACCCCAGCACCGCTGGCCCACCTTTTCAATGACCTTGGCCATGTACTCAGTGCACTGGTCCTCGAGCCGCGCCAGACGGAACAGCTTGGCTACGCGCCACACGCCCACCACGCTGTCCTCATCCAGCAGCTGGGCCAGGCTGCGCCCACACAGCCTCTTCAGGCCCGGCAGCAGGTACATGTCAGCCACACTCAGCACATCATAGGCTGCCTCGGGCGGCAGCTGCAGTAAAAGGAGGGGTGAAGGTGTACCCCAAGGTCACGAAGGGCTCCCAGGGCCCAGCGGCCAAGGCAGGGTACCAGCTGAGGGGAGAGCAAAGGCTTCAGGTCGGAGCAGAAGCTCCCTGCCCTGGCCCCTGGGGCTGGCCCAGACTCCAGCAGGGATCTGTGGGACAGCGAAGGGGCTGGAGAGACTGGGTGGGGTGGGCGGGAGGTCCCCTGCCTTGGGCAGCTGGTGGGCAGGGGGAGAAGCAGGGCCTCAGAGGGGAAAGAGCGTGAGCTCTGAATCACACAGACCTGGGTTCTGACACTTCCCACAGCTGTGGGACCCTGGGCAAGTCACTTCACCTCTCTGTGCCTCGGCTTCCTCGTCTGTGAGGTATAGATAATCATATCTGCCTCGAAAGGCTGTTAGAAAAATGAGACAGAAGTTGCTCTCAAGACTGAGGCAAGGAGTCTGTCAAGGGTGGGGTGCCATTCCCATGGGGTGGGGGGAGAAATTGAGTCTGTGGGGATTTGGAACACACCTAGTTACATAGCGTGCTGGGAAAACCTTAAGTGCCCAGCTTCTGTCCAGGCTCTGGAGAGCCAAGGGAGCAGGCTGGAGACAAAGATGAAGGAACTTTTGACACCACATTCAGGCGAGGTGCCCTGAGCTTACCGTGTACTGTGCCCATCTCCTTTTCCTGCAAGAACCATGCATCTGCACAAGACCTTACAAAGCGATGACTACTGCTATCCCCGTTTTCTAAGGGCACAGAGCAGTTAAGTAACTTGCCCAAAATCACACAGCTCATCCCGTGTCACACAGTTAATCCAGCATCAGCCCAGATGCTGGAGTCCAACCCATGCTCTGGAGTCCAACCCATGCTCTGAGCCATAAAGAAGGTGCCCTTGAGGTGGCAAAACTCCTTTAGGAGGGAGCTGCTCTGGATGGGCAAAGGTGGATCCCAGGTAGCAGGGGTGAGAGAGCTGGGATGAGCTGGTGGAGAAATGAGGTAAAGGAGATGGGAGAGATGGGGCCAGCTGAACCCAGGGAGGGAGCCCCAGCTGCGGGGTTGGCACAGCAGGAGACTGTCAGGACGTGGGAGAGGGAGCTACAGGAGGTGAGTGAAGCCTGATGCTGCAGCACAGACTCCCATCTGCCATCTGTCCCCAAACACGCTTCTCCCCTTCCCCCACAGGAATAGGGACCTGGCCATAGAATGGGTTTCCCAGCCTCCCTTACTGACTGGCAAGTATAGCCACAAAGTTCTCTCCAGTGGAATGTGAGAAGCACTGGGTGCAACTTCCAGTGACCTATGGAGAAGAAACTGCTTGCCTTGCCTTCCTCTTCCCTAGAGCATGAATTTGCCTATGACCCAGTATCCATATGCAAAGGACGTGTAACCCAGGGCAGGGTGGGAAAAGCACGGCCAGTAAGTCAAATTCAGCCTATTGTGTGAATAAAGCTTTACTGGAACACAGCTACACCCCCTCGTCTCTGTACTGTCTACACCTGCTTTTGCATAGCTATGTCAGAGACCCTATGGGCCACAAAGTCTAAAATGTTTACCTTTAGAGAAAAGGTTTCTGATGGAGGGGACAACTTGGGTCCCCAGCAAGCCACCTGCCTGGGCACCCACCTCAGACATAAAGGAGAAACAAACTCCCCTCTTCTTAAGCCACCATATTTGGGGGTCTCTTTACACACACACTCACTCATTCTCATCTCCCCTGGCAGAGCAAATCTTCAGCACTCTCTGCTGCTACCCATGCGGTCTTGGGTTAGGGATGCCATGGGGCAGCTAGAGACAAAGGAAAGCAGCCAGGGAAGAGGTGACTAGAGAACCCAGAACTCCATGGATCTGCAGCAACCCAGAGGCAGGAGCTCAGGGCTCCCCATAAGGAGAATTCAGGGTTACTGTCTCCACTCACCTCCCACTGGAAAAGCTGGGGACCCCAAGAAGCTGACAAGATACCCCAAGAGTCATGTGCCCACGATATGAGTTTTATCACTCATTCCTGCTCTGGAACCTACAAAGGCCCCCTCTGCCTGAAAGAAAAACCCAATAACCTTCCTTTCTCACTAGCCTAATCAAAACCTCACCCCGTGGTTCAATCAGGACTTTCTGCAGGACCCTGGGGTCCAGGCACTCCCTTCTAGCTCCATGGCTGCACATCCATGGGCCATCCCGACACCCCACCCGAGCCCCGCACCTCAGTATGGTCGCTATACATGTAGTAAAGCACATGGGTGAAAATGTCGGGCGAGATTCCGTGCAGGGTGACGACTGGGGGGTCCCCTGAGGCCTGTGGTTCCTCACTCTCTCGGAAGTGGTCATCCAGCAGGGCCCGGAAGTAGTCACTGCGGCCGCAGAAGAAGGCCTGGGGGAGGCTGGGCTCAGGAAGTGCAAGACCCAGAGTCTGTCTCCTGAAGACTGAGATCGGGGCTCAGGGCAGGGGGCTGGGGTCAGAGGGGAA
Source organism: Carlito syrichta (assembly GCF_000164805.1). Taxonomy (NCBI): domain Eukaryota; kingdom Metazoa; phylum Chordata; class Mammalia; order Primates; family Tarsiidae; genus Carlito; species Carlito syrichta. The sequence goes on along the minus strand of NW_007246654.1, from coordinate 281,941 downwards.
GAGGAGGGGACAGGCACCTTGTGGCAGAGGAAGTTGCAGCCAGTCACTCGGAAGCAGACATCAGGGCAGCTGTTGAAGCTCTCTGGACAAGGGAAGGGCAGCTCCCCAAGATCACCCTGGGGCACAAAGTCAAACCATCAGCGCAGAAAGGTTCACAAAAGTGAACAACTAGGTTCAGAAAAGAAAAGCGAGTGGCGCAGGTCACACAAGGAACTGAACCCAAGTACCTGGGGCTTGCCCATCACAGCCCCCTCTGCCAAGACACCCCTCCTGCCCACCAGGCCCAGCCCACCCAGACTGACACTTACTCGGAGCTCTGGGGGCAGGGCACAGTCAGCCAGCAGTGCCATGTCCTCCCGGAGCCGGGGGTCTGCCGAGGGGGGCTCAATGGTCAGCACCTTCACACACGTGCCTGGCTTGGACGCTACTAGAGGAAGAGCAGCTTCAGGGAGCCAGGCCAGCCCTGCCAGGTCTCACGCAAGGCCCTGGACCCCAAGCCCTGCACGCACCAAACTCAGACACCTTCTCACACTTGGCCTCCAGGTCGCTGAGCAGGTCCCACAGCTGGCACTGCTTGGCCAGGCGCTCACAGTCACTGACGTGTTCTACACCAACGTCCAGGCGGCCTGGGGGCAGAGTGGGAGGATCAGGGCCTCAGCGGTCACAAGCACGCAGTTTCCCAGGTGGGGTCCCCTTTTACCTAGCCACCTGACTGTAAGGCTGGGACTCCTGGGCCTACTGGCTGCTTTGGTTTCCCCTTGAGAGCTACCATCTGAGTTCTACAGGCACTAGGAACAGATGGGAGAGGACTCAGTTTGTGGGTGGGACAAGCTTGAAACCATCCTGGCTGCAGGGAACAACGAGATGCCTAAGGTGAAACATCAGCTCAGCCACACCTGGGTCTGCTGCTGCCGTTAAGAAAAGTGGCCCATTCCCCACCTTCCCACCCTGGGCCCAGGGGATCACCTGTGTACAGGTACTGCAGCAGGGCCCCAAAGGCCACGGGGTTGATCTGTGAACAGAGAGACAGCCACCTAGCACAAGCCCCCTGTTGTCCCTGAACAGTCAGCACCCCTCTGCCACCCTGGAGGGACACACCAGCGGGTGCCTGAGAACCACGACACTTTTGCCCTTCCATTTGGTGTCCAGCATGTTGGCAAAGTAGGTGCTTCGTGCACCAAGGACGCAGCGATGCGCCCGGAACGGCTTCCCATGTACCACAAAGACCACGTCGCTATGGATCCCCTGTTCCAGAAGCCTAGGCAGGGGAGAACCGGGAGGCAAGATGCTTAGCAGGGCCCCATCCTATCTCTCAGGAGAATCCTAAGTCCCATGCAGGCCACACCCAGAGCCAACCCATTGTGCCCACCCAGGGCCACCATACCCCACCCATGCCCTGACTCACCGCTGCAGGAAGTCATCATAGTAATCCCGCCTCCTGCAGGAGGCTGTGACCTGCTTGTAATCACGCAGAGCCCGGCGGATGGCGTCGCTCAATGCCCCATAGAGGCAGCGCTCGCCATCGAAGGTGTTGGCCTCACAGCGGGCTCCTGGGGGGTGGCAGGGCTCACCAGTCAGCAGGGCCAGGGGCTGTGCACTGCAGCTGGGGAGGAACCTGGGGGAAAATCCTAATTTCCCTACCCCTCCTCCCCACCTTCCCACATGGAGCCCGAAGCTCTGGAGACCCCTTTGCAAATTACTCTGGGCCGACTCTGACCCCAGCATCCTCCCCAAGGCCTAGGCACTCACACAGGCACATATTCACCCACATGTACCACAGACTACACAAAATTGAGAGTAGACTGTGGCTGGTGCTGTCCTATGTACTGGGAGCACCGCAGTACACAAAATGGAAAGGTTTCTGCACTCACAGAACTTACTCTCTAGCAGGGCAGGATGCTGAATAGGTTAACAAGTGATGACAGGGACTATTAAAAACAACTAAGCAGAATGAAGGGTGACAGTGGTGGTGGCTGCCACACAGGGAAGCCATAGGAGGTCACTCTGATGGTGACAACAAGCAAAGACCTGAATAAAGCGAGGGAGTGGGCCCCGTGATGGGCAGCCATAGCAGGAAGAGCTGCAAGTGCAAAGGTCCGGAGGCAGGAGGAGGCTGGGCAGAGAAGAGGACCAGAGAGAAGGCCAGTGTAGCTGCATAACAAGCAAGTGGGCAAGAGGCCAGGGGAGGGGCAGACTCTGTAGGACCGCATAGGCATGGCCAGGTGGTCTAGTTTTACCCTAAATGCACTGGGAACTTATTGGAGGATTTTACACTGATCAGATTCATCATGGAAGATCAACCCAGTTGCAATATGAAGAACAGAGTATAGGTGGGGCAAGAAGGAAAGCTGCGTCCAGGTGGTAGTGGGGTGGACGGGGAAATGGACGACGCTCACCGTTGGCCAGAAGGTAAAGCACCAGCTCCTCATGCCCACATAGGCAAGCATAGTACCTGAGGGAGGGAAGGCATTCGGGAGGCAGTCGTCAGCACCCAAGGGTCCATCCTGTGCATCCTACCCACCCAGCTGACACTCACAATGGGGTGCTGTCCCACTTGTCCCGCACGTTCACCTCCACATCTCGCTGTTCCAGCAGGTACCTGGGTGGGAAAGAGGTCAGAGACTGGGTCAGGACTGGTTCATGGTCCGAGAGAGAATGCCCGAGGAAGGAGAGGAAGATGGGAAAACACCCCTTTGAGCTGAGGGAAGTCTCCTTCACCTGAGGGCAGGTGATGGGCAGACCAGAGCAGGAAAGGCATTCAAAGGAGAGGGCAGACAAGGGTGTGGAGATGGGGTTGCATAGGCAGACACTAAGCGCCAACAGCAGCCAGGTTGGGGAATGATGGACTGCAGGGGCAGAGGTCAGGCCCAGAGCTGAGGAGCCTGAGATGCTGGCCTTTCAGCATTTGGGGCAGAGAGAAGGTAATGGGGCCTCAACTCTGGCCAGAGCCCTTTGGCTGTATGGGGCAGGAGGTTGGTCCAGCTAGAGGCAGGGAGCCCAGAGGGAGGCTGCTGCAGGCATCCTGGTGGTGTGAAGAGTATGGGGAGAAGGGGACAGATACCAGAGTAGAAGATGCAGGATGTAGTAGCTGACACAATAGGGGAGGTGAGAGAGATGAATCACCGATGCTGGTAGAGTCATCACTGAGAGGGGGGCAGCCCCAGGGAGCCAGCCAGGTTGGACTCAGTGCTCTGAGTTACATTCAGCTTTGGGGTTAGTCACTAACTCTTGGGCGGCAGGCACCTGATGCAGGGAGGCTTCAGGAGTAAAGCAGCTTGGGGCCAGCCCAGGGGAGGTTAGAGGCGGTCCGTCAACACCAAGGAATGGGGAAGGAAAGGCCAAAGAGAAAGGAGGCCAACGAGGGAAGGGTGGAAGGCGAAGGAAGAGAGATATCCCCCAAACCAACTGGGCACCCCTTCCTTCCCCATCTGGCCCAAGACAGTAGCGATATCAGCGTCAGCTTCGTTTTAGCTGCATCATGAGTTTCTGCATCCCCGGCGCCCAGAGGCTGACTGTGGGATCTGGATGTGCCCAATGCCAGGTCCAGAGAGTATCAAAGGGGCCTCGTCTGGAGTCCTAGACCCGCTTCCGAGGGCCCGACATCCAAGCCCTACTTGATCGAAGGCCTTTCTCTCAGCCCACTTGGTGCCTCCGCGGAGCAGTCCCCTCCTCCAGGAAGCTCTCCGAAGGTCAATCGCCATCAGCATCCCCGTGCCGCGCGCTCCGGTTCCGACAGCTGCCGCGACCTCTGGACACCCCAGGCGCCCGCGGCCGGGTGGTCGAGGCCCCAGTGCCGTGCGCTCCGA